>NW_012277769.1:0-1733 GCF_000151885.1 Dipodomys ordii
ACTCTGGGCCTGGGCACTGTCCCTCAGCTCTTCAGCTCAAGGCTAGCGCTCTACCACTTGAGCCACAGCACCACTTCCGGCTTTTTTTTTTTTTTGCTTATGTGGTGCGGAGGAATTGAACCCAGGGCCTCATGCATGCAAGGCAAGCGCTGTACCACTGAGCCACCTTCCCAGCTCCTTCAAGACATTTTCTAACCAGCATTTCTAAAGCTTCAGGGTCTCAGAACATAGTTTGAAAGTAGGGTGTGTGAAACACGTGGTCAGATATGGTCACAGCAACAGTTCCTAACTCAATATTAAATTTCTGTGTTATTTAGTCACTATCTGTCACTGTGACAAAATACCTTAGAAAAATAACTCAAATGAGGAAACATACATTTTTACGACAGCTTCAGAGTTTAAAGTCTATGCTTATTTAGTTCTACTTTTTCTGGGCAATGGTAAGAGAAAACATCATGGTAACAAACATGTGATGGAATAAAGCTTTTCACTTTTTCATGACCAGAAGTCTGAGAGCAAGAAGTACTCTTAGAAAAGATCTACCCTTCAAGGCTTGGTTGACCAGTGACTTAATTTCCCTACTCAGTCTCTAACTCCTAATGACCCATTCAGTTATGAATTCATTCATAGACTGAATCACTGATGAATCTACTGCCTTCATGATCCACTCACCTCTCAAGAGTGAGCCATGAAAATTTGGGAGGAGCATTCCATAGTTACTGCATAATAGAAACTATATGCTCATATATATTCATTAGCAATCCCTGTTTTTACCTTTTCTCAGCCACTGGCAAAAGTCATTTCATTTTTATTATATGAATTTAACTATATGATATACCTTATAAACTTGGATATAATGCAACATTTTTTTCTTTTATGAATTGCCTATTTAAATTAGCATACTATTCTCAAGGTTTAATCATATGTCATGAATTGTAGCATGTACTTTTTGAAGGCTGAAGAGTAGTCCACTGTATATTTATGTGTGTATACATCTTCCTGTACACACATATCTCATGAATACTATATATTTATTTTTATTATATTTTTATTTGAAGTTTTCTATTTGATTTAAAGAATCTCTTAGATTTTGGAATTTAATTTCTTAATAGTTTTATGTCTTGCTTATGTTTTCCTTTTCATTCTTAATCATTTCTATTGTGACAGACTCATTTTTGTTTTATATAATTTCACTTATTTATAGGTTTTATTTTCATCTGTGCTTCTGTGTTATATCTTCAAATCATTACCAGGATCATTATTATAAGGCTTTTCCCCAATTTCCTCTATAAAATCTTGCAATTATCATTGTCTTTATTCCATATTTACTCTTATTTGATTTTGCTTATTTTGTTCAAAATTATCTCTAGTTGTTAATGATTAAAAAGTAGGTTACAATATCTCTTAGAGTGATCTTTTTATAAAAAGTATTCAATTCAACAAATCAGGCTTAAGTATAATACATCTTAATAAAATATCATTCCTTCTGTTATTCTCCCCATCTTTTGCAAACTCATTATCACTGTACTCTTCATTCCACTAATCATATACTCGGACTTTCTAGTAATGGAAAATACCTTCAAGCCAGAGGACATCAAAGTCAAAAAGGTATAATCTATACAGATAAGACTTGTGAAATGGAAAGGCTTGGAAAAAATTATATTAAGTGAAGTAAGCCAAGCCCAAAGAAACATAGGTCCCATGGTTTCCCTTATTTGCAATATCTAGTATAT
>NW_012277770.1:0-2386 GCF_000151885.1 Dipodomys ordii
CCTGCCCGGGCTGGCTTTGAACCGCGATCCTCAGATCTCAGCCTCCTGAGTAGCTAGGATTACAGGCGTGAGCCACCAGCGCCCGGCTTCATACAAGTTTTTTAAAGTAACTTTGTTGCCTATTTTATTCTAAAACCCTTGAGCTACAAAATCATTCCATCTCCACTTTTCCCTAGCTAGAATCACAGTCCAGAGCCACCACACCTGCCTTACTTTTTTTCTTAACAAAATGTAGGTAAATCTGAAAATGAATCTGAAAAATGCTGTGTAAAAACAGTAAAAAATTAATTCTATATATTTCTGAATATCCAAGTCACTTCTGTCACTAATAACTGTTGTAAAATCTGTTTTATGAAATAACATGAGTATACTTCTGTGCAGAACACAATTTTATTTTCCAGACTTATAACTGAAATCAAATTCACCATAAGGTAAATACCAAATTATTCAAGAAAGATTCCTATTTTTTTTCTCATGCAGAATTTTAATAACTGTCACATTTTGGGTGGGGGAAGGAAGATTAAAGCCTGAATACTCAAAGTACATTTATGGAAAATCATAAACATATCAAAGTTAGCATGTTTAGTGGAAGTGTCACTGAAGACTCTAAATATAAAAGCTTTTTCAGTCTACTGGAGATTTTGTGATTTATAGTAGTTCCTTTTCTTTCCAGAGCATATTTACAAAAACGTTCCTTTGGACAGAAAATTCTGCTCTATTTCTATATAGGAATGGGTAGTTTTTCTACCTACCTCTATTTTATCTGTTGTTACAATTCTAAGTCATTATTATTTTTTTATTGTGAAAATACTGTACAGAGGGGTTACAGTTACATGGGCAAGATAATGAGTGCATTTCTTATCAAGCATTGTTACCTTCTCCTTTGTTTCCCCTTCCCTTCCCTTCTCTTGCCCCCCCCCACAACTAAAGTTGTAAAGTTTGTTTTTCAACGTAACGACTTGTACATCTCATTGTTGCAATAGGTCCCTATTTAAATGATTTGTTTTTTTTCCTTCCCCTCCACAAATTATACCAATATCAAATACAGTGAAAGCAGGGGTTATACCGTGGGAGAGGGACATACAAAGCAACAAAGAAATCATCTTATAAATATGTTAGAAACAATGGCATGAAAGAAAAAAAACATTTGAATACTTATCTTGGGGTTCATTTTCCTAACATCAGCTTATCTGGCCCCATTTGTTAGGAAATGGAAAGACTTGCAAAAAAATATATTAAGTGAAGTAAGCCAGGCCCAAAGAAACATAGGTTCCATGGGTTCCCTTATTTGCAATAGCTAGTATATGTCTGAGTCAAGCAGAAAAGGTCAGGTAAGTCATTATTTTTTTTAGATTAGAGGACAATGATACTAAAATCAATTTCATTTTTTGTCTAATTTAGAAAACATTGTTATAAAATGCAGGGCAAGGAAGGAGAAGTAAAATTTAGTTGCTCTAAATTTTTTGGTAAAATCAGTAAGGACAGAGCTTGTTTTAGTTTTGTTCCTATTATATCATGTCCAATACTGATAGTTACTAATAAATTCTTTTTACATTCAGTGCTATTACCTCTTAATAGCTCTGCAAATATATAGGAAAAGAGGTTTAACAAAACAAAGACACAGAAGTAGTGTTTGGTTATTATTTGGGGAATAAGACTTTGTATCTGGTTTCTGTTTTTCAAAGCTCAATATCTAGGGAAACAATAAAAGCACATTAGGTATGGAATAAATACGTTTTATAAATCATAAAGGGCCAGGTGGCTCATCTCTGTTACTAAAATATTCACCTGAGAAACTGCCAAACCCACGTTTATTCAGTAATCATTATTCATCAGTATAATTATATGCAAACTCCCCTATAATATTTATATGCTGCAATCCTAACTCTCAGGATGAAACTATTAGGAGAAGGGGGTAGGTCTTTGGAGGTAATTTGACCATAAGATTGAGCCTTCATGAATGAATTTAAAGTCCTTATGATAGAAATCTAAGAGATATCCCTTAAAATTTGCACCATGTGAGAACTCAGGGGGAAAACACCCATCTCTGCCTTGGAAAGTCAACACTATCAGGCACAGAAAATGCCAGTTCATGCTTGTTGTAGTTTTGAGCCCTCAGAAAGATGAACAATAAACTTCAATTTTTGATAAGCCAATCTGTGGTGTTTGTTATAGCCACAAGATATGGACCTTATAGATGAGCTATTCTTTTTTTTTAATTTAATTTTATTTGTGAACATACTGTACAGAGGGGTTACAATTACATGGGCAGGATAATGCGTGCATTTCTTACCAAGCATTGCAGCCTCCTCTTTTGGTTTACCCTTCACATCCCTTCCCAGCCTCCCCCCTCCCCCCCAATCCCGATCCTTCTCCTTCCCCCCCT
>NW_012277771.1:0-2453 GCF_000151885.1 Dipodomys ordii
AAAAAAAAGTCGATATCTAGAGACCTGTTAGACTTGAGAGATGGGAACTGGACAGGAAGGAAAAAGATACCTATAGATCTCTGACATGGACAATGCATAGATGTTGATGATCAGGATGAGAGATTACAGGCAATGAGGAAGGTGGAGTGTGAGAGAGAGGAAAGATGTTCCATGAATCTTTGTCTAGAGTTCAAATATACCTTGTCAGCACTTAGAGATATAGAAGTGGAACTAAGTAGATAGAATATATTTTGTTGCTGGTGATGGGAACATTTTTCTTTCTTTTCTTTCTTTTTCAGTCATGGGGCCTAAACTCTGGGCCTGGGCGCTGTCCCTCAGCTCTTCGGCTCAAGGCTAGTGCTCTAGCGCTTGAGCCACAGCACCCAGGGCCTCATGCATGCAAGGCAAGCATTCTATCACTGAGTCACCTTCCCAGCCCCATTAGGAACATTTTTCAACTGGCTTATGCGAAAGGAAATTCGTTGATGCAACTGACCTAACAAGAATCAGTTGAGTCAGGCTTATAAGCAAGAACAAGAATCTCCAACCTGTATTTCTATTTTGAAGGTCAAAAGTACCATAGTCAGTTGGGGTATGGTATTTTGGGCAGCTCTAGGCTCATATCCTGACCACTCTATAATCAGCAGGAAAAGCTGGTTCTTCCAGTTTCACTATGAAAAATATCCCAAAGATTCCTTGATTTATACTGGCTCACTCCCCATTTCTTAGACCATTCCCTGTGGTTAAAGAAACAGGGGGTTCTCTATATGACCCTGTTTTGATCTCATGTCTAATTCTGGCCAGAGTGGGTGTGCTGTCTTCCCAGAAAAAGAGTCACAAGAAGATTCTGGACAAATATTGTTTCCTTCCTTCAAAGCTTTTCCTTTTTTCCAATGTATGGAAAATGTATTACAAATAAGACTTCTGTCAGTAGCTAGTTCTTAAATGTCCATCATCTTTTTCTTCCTTCCTTCCTTCCTTCCTTCCTTCCTTCCTTCCTTCCTTCCTTTTTTTTCTTTTTTTCTTTCTTTTTTTTTTTTGGTACTGGGGATTGAATTCAGGACATTGTACTTGCTAGCAAGCATTGTGCCACTGAGCTATAGCCTAGCCCTCTTTCTTTGCTTTTTTTGAGGGCTGTTTTGACACAGAGTCTTAACTATGTATGTAGTTCAAGCCAGCCTCAAACTCATGATCCTCCTCCCTGAGCCTTACTGCTAAGATTGCAAGCGTACACCAGTACATCCAGCTTTGTGATCTTAATTTTGCATGTATGCTTCTGTGTGACTTTGAGAATTTTTAAGTAACCTGGGAGTAATTTCACCTCTCTATATAGATATTTGAATAAGAAGCCCATGAAATGCCTAGTATCAGGGAAGCTGGAGTCCTAGAGAAAATGAGAAAAGATCCAAGGCAAAAGTTCTTCATTCTGCCAGGCGTTGGTGGCTCACACCAGTAATCCTAGCTACTCAGGAGGCTAAGATCTGAGGATCACTGTCCAAAGCCAGCCCTAAAGCCAGCACAGGTAGGAAAATATAAGTGAGACTTTTATTTCCCACTAACATGAGAAAACCAAAAGTGATGTTGTGATTCAAAGAGGCAGAGCACTGGCCTTAAGCAAAAAAGCTCAGAGACTGTGCTCAGGCCCTGAGTTTAAGCCCCACAAACAGCAACAACAACAAAAAAAAGTTCTTCATTCTATGGACGGTTTGTGTTGGTGTCCCCTTCCTTATAAGTCTGCTCACCAGAGCAACAGATGAGAATGAAAACTACTACCAATTTCTAGGCAACACTGAAATAGGAAAACTCTCATTATTATCAATCATTTCTTCCTTGTCCTGTTTTTGGGAGTGCTTAGAAAGATACCTTGTTTGAGTAGAGAAAGAGAAGTCAGTATTTGAAATAGTGAACATAGATAGACATATAGATAGATAGATAGATAGATAGATAGATAGATAGATAGATAGATAGATATGGTACTTATACATTCACAAAATACCTTCGGGGAAAAACATGGACACTAAGTTCCCAAGAAGGGAACTTATAGGTAGCTAAAATACAAGTATCAGAAATGGAAACTTTACAGTATTCACCTTTTGAATTTATAGGAAATTATTGCCTATTTAAAATGTGAATAATAAAGCATTTACATTAAAAGGCCTAGATGAGTATGTAACCAAGTACTGGAGAGGCTAAGGTGAAAGGATCATGAGTTCAAAGTCAACCTAGGCTAGATAATAAAACCCTATCTCATTAAATAAAGAAATGATCCAGCCTCTTTTGCAACACCAAGGCCCTGAATTCAAGCCATAGGACCAGTATAAAAAAAAACAGATTAAGGAGAGCAGGTGCTGATATCATAAGCTGAAGAGGGATAAAGAACCTAATTATAGATAGTGAGCTGTGTGTACGTGTGTGTGTGTGTGTGTGTGTGTGTGTGTGTGTGTGTGTGTGTG
>NW_012277772.1:0-3493 GCF_000151885.1 Dipodomys ordii
AGGGGGAGGAGGGGGAGGAGGGGGAGGAGGAGGAATTATTTCTCCAGATGTCAGGCACACAGTCACCTATCTCCTCCTATCAGATGGTCAGGGATTCCACATCAAATGGGAGACTAGACTGAGGTTCTTCCCCACCCTATTAATATCATTGTCCAGCATTTTTTAAATTCCTAACTTTCTATTAGTTTCTTAAATTAGTTTAGTTCTGGTATATTTTGCCTATATTATGGCATTCTATAGCAGACTCTGAATATAGACTTAAAGAGACAATCCCTGCAATGAAGCAATGCTTTTGCTTTTCAATGTGGAGAGCAATAGCAATATCTCTGAGAAATAAAAGTCATAAGATATAAAAGAAAAATTGAAACAAAGCACCAAACATATATTATTATAACATATTTATATTCTAACATATTTATATTCCATGGAACTCTATTAGATTTTAAGTTTAAGGTATTGATTTATCTTTCTCCTTTTAATAGGTCAGCATTCTTACCTCATAACTAATTTTCTGACTTTTTCCCAGAGAACTAATACTACACTTATTAAACATCTACTGATGGCTATTGGAAAGCTTATTATTATACTTTATTATTATATACTCATTATTTTAAATATTCATCATTTTGGATGAAAAAGTTGATCAATAATGTATATCAATCCAATTGGAAAAATATTAATTCTCTTGGTATTATGTTAGCATTTTGCTCCAGTGGACTTGTCCTGAAGTTTTACAAAATACACATAATTTTGGAGCCTTGGTATAGTTTTTCACTGAACATGTTTATTAGTATTTAAAAGTTAATCTTGTGAGATCAATTACATTCTTCAGGGGTCTTATCGTAGTCTTGAGCTATGGCATAAATTGGGTTTATACTTTTTCTAAATAGGAATTGAAATGCAATTATATTTTAAAAGACAAAATACTTACTGGGAACATCTCACTCTATAGAAACTGTCCTTTCAAAAAAGAAAGGAACAGGTTTTAGACATTTCTGTTCTGCACCTCTGAAGAGTAATGGCCTAATAGAATTCTGAACATATTTGTTTTTATACTTGTGAGGCTTTCCCCTTCTAGAATTCAAACTGGAAAATTGTATTTAGGAGTGGTTACACAGATGTTAAAACATCTCAGGACAGAGGAAAGTCAAGAAGACTCACTAATGAGCTTAAGTTATGAATAAGCTGAACTCACTGACAAACACAAGCTGTGAGAAAGCAATACCGCTACCACACCTCCTGGACACACATATGCATGCCCCTATACACACATGTACAGGGAATGAGGTAGCAGGAAGAAAAGCAGATGGAGCCCTACAGAGCCACATTAATTAAAGATTGCTAGCCTAGTGTAAAAACTCTGTGAATGCTTGCTGTGAAGTTCTGGGAACTCTATGACTTCAATCCAGAGCAATGCAAAACTTACAGTTTCTGCAAGACTGAATTTCCTTGTTTCCTTCTGAGAAGACCCAAACTTCAGTCTTATTTAAGTTCTGATGAAATCTGAATATATGAATACAGATTCAGTTTTCTCACTTGCATGTATAAACTTTGACTATAAGTGACTCCAATGTGTAAGGCTCGGATGCTTTCAGGTAGCTGTGACAGATTGGATAGGAGAGAAGCCTCAATACCACGCTAAGAGTAGTAAGCACTATTTCTTAATCAACTTGTGACACAGACAAGTGTTTAACCTTCATGAATTAGTTTCCTCCCACTATAGGGGAAAAAATAGTAGATCATTGTGAAGATAAATTAGATTGTACTTTCTTCACAGTCATTAGGTATGGCATGTAATAAACAGCAAGGGAATATTATCTATGTCCTAAATATAATTAACTTGTACCACCTAAGAATTAACCCAAAGCAATGCTCTCTTTGCTTTCTTTTCAGTTCGTGAGCGAACCGTGAGACTATTCAAAGGAACTGGAGATTATCCCTGGGGTTTCCGAATTCAGTTTTCCAAACCAATCGTGGTAACTGAAGTAGATACCAGTAAGTGGTCTCACAATAAAAGATGTAACTCATACCAGAACAATCATCACAACCTTAGCAAAATATGCCAAATATCCTTCATTATCATAATTATGTAAAGATTATATATGCAATAGAAGCTTCCTCTAAACCTCAATTTACCAAAAATTCATGATGATTGAGAACTGCTCACATCCTGAAAACTTACTTTTTTCAGACTGCTTTCCTGATTGAATTTACATCTGAAAAACGTGGATATTAGTTGATCTTCCTACTACAGAGGCCTACTTGTACCTGTAGAACTGAGACTCAGTTCTGGAGATAAGAAGGATCTTTTAGGCATATGCCCATTTGTCAGTATTTAAGAGTTGCCAGGCGGAGTCATATTCTCTCTAAACTGTTTTCCCTATGACTTATCAAAAATGATTACTTCCTAATATGAAAATTAGGAATTCATAAACATTTGATACAACGTGCTTATTTGCTATTATGCAAATTAGAAAGTCACGTATATAATGAAAGGATTTTTGTCCTTCTGATTTCTTATATGAGAAGAATCTAAGATCAATGCTTTGAAAAACTCATAGTAAGAATAAGATTGGTAAGAGTAAAAGATAAGTATATCATATCCAGTATGATGCATTATGGGAGAAGTAAGAGATAATCACAGAAGAGACATGGAGCCACTTGGGAGCATCTGAATTACCTTATTACTAGTTATTTTTCTGTTTTCTTCTCTGGTCTGAGTTTCCCAAAATCAGACCATGCTTTACCTGCCATTTTATCCTCAATGCGTCATGCAATGTCCAAGGAAAACATTGTCAGAAAACAATATCTGATGAGTAACTGGAAGTATATCGATTGGTGAAATGTAAAGGTTCAGTTTCCTCTATGCTGCAGAGGACTATCTGAGTACTAAGTAGATATCTATTTTATATTCATTTGTGTTTGAAGGATAAATTTACTGATTGATAATATCAAGTAGGAATCAATTATTTTCACATGGTATACAAAAGTACCACAAAGATACCTATTCTAAAAAGAAAACATTTGAGATTTATTCTCTTTGGTCATCTATATAACAACTTTAAAACCTAGTATTTTCACATCTATTCAACAGAAAAAAAACATGCTAAAGATTACAAATTGCTTAAGTTGTTTTAATTTTTTTAATCTATAACCATGATGACAACAAGAATCAGATGTCAGAATTTCTGCCTTAAAAACCTGAGTTCTAGTGGGGAGGGGGGGGAGATGGGAAGGTATGGGAAGGGGAAACAAAAGAAGAGGCAACAATGCTTGATAAGAAATGTACTCATTACCTTGTAACCCCTCTGTACGATATTTTCACAATTAAAAAAAAAACCTGAGGGGCTGGGGAGGTGGCTCAGTGGTACAGCGCTTGCCTTGTATGCCTGAGGCCCTGGGTTTGATTCCTCAGCACCACATAAGCAAAAAGAAAAAAAAGCCGTAAGTGGCGCTGTGGCTCAAGTGGTAGAGTGCTAGCCTTGAGCTGAAG
>NW_012277773.1:0-1413 GCF_000151885.1 Dipodomys ordii
GCTTTTTTCTTTTTGCTTATGTGGTGTTGAGGAATCGAACCCAGGGCCTCATGCATGCAAGGCAAGTGCTCTACCACTGAGCCACCTTCCCAGCCCCAGACTTACTTTCTTTTGTTGGTTCTCTGATAAATATTGGACAAACCTCTAAGTTTTACTTATTGGTGAGTTCTTTCCTGAGAAGTGACTCATAAGAATGGAGTGAAATTTTGTTTCTCTTCATTTTCATCTTTTTCCCTCATTTTGTAATCCAGAACACATGTGGACTTTATTTTTTTAATCATTTTCATCATTTTTATTTTTATGTTCTTCCGGTATTTACTTTGTGGTTTGCTGTGTAGACATATTTCTGCCTTCATCTTCTTCCGTAGGTTAAGTATATATCTTATTTATGATTCTATGCAGGGTTAGATTTATGCTTTTGAAAACATTTCTAGTTCATAATTGGGCTCAATTACCTGAAATAGAAAATGGTCTACAGCAGCCCAGACTGGGACTCGATGTTCTTGGATCCCAGGATGTGGCTGTGCGGGAGCAGAGGGCCCTGCTGCTCCCAGGGACACCCTGGCTCCACGCCCCTCCTCTCCCTCTGCTCTCTCCTGCTAAGCATAAGGCATTCATCACAAGGAGGTCTAAGTGTCCCAGACATGGCTGCCCTTTTGCCTCCATCCACATTCCAAGCAGGACAGAGTGGGAGGGCTGAGGGGAGGAGGGGCAATGAAGGAAGCAGCTGTGGTCTGCATCTGAGAAGTCAAACTAACCAAGTTCTTCAGCACAGCACAGCCCGTGACTTGGCTTGGCGTCCACTCCAGCTCCAAGAAGGCTGGAAAGCAGAGGGGTTTTCTTCTTCTGGTTTTACCCTGAGTAGTTGGCCATCCTGAACAAAGGATGAAGCATTCGTTTGGGGCAAACAATTAGGTGTTGCCTATGATCCTTTCCAAGACTCTTAGAATCAAGAGTGCAACACTGGGTACTGTCTGCCCTGCTGAGGCTCCGGCTGACCTCCCAGCCCACAATCGTACGTTAATCCTTGGTGCTCATGAAGTTGAATAAATCTCAAGCATCTCTTAAAAACTCCTTCCAAATTGTAGTTTCACATGATAGAACATCACATTGACATTGTTTTAAACCATCTTCACTTTTTCTTTCTCCTCCCTGTTGGGATTTTGAGCGCAGAGGTGCATGCTTGCTAGGTAAGTGCTCTATACCTTGAGCTATAACCCTGGCCCTGTCTTGTAATTGTTTATCAGATAGGGGGTTTTGAATTTTTTTTCCAGGAGAAGGCCTCTTTGCCTCAGGGATTATAAGCATGAACTACCATGCCCAGCTACACATTCAGGGATTTTTTTTCGTTATCATTGGATGTGTGTGTGTGTGTGTGTGTGTGTGTGTGTGTGTGTGTGTGTGTGTGTGTGT
>NW_012277774.1:0-3496 GCF_000151885.1 Dipodomys ordii
TTTCCATTTCCTAACAAATGGGGCAATGTCATTCTTTCTGATGGAGGCATAGAATTCCATTGTGTATATATACCACATTTTCTTGATCCATTCATCTACTAAGGGGCATCTGGGTTGGTTCCATATCTTAGTTATGGTAAATAATGCTGCAGTAAACATAGTTGCGCTGGTAGCTTTAGTGTGGTCTTGTTTGTAAACATTTGGGTAAATGCTTAAAAGTGGGATTGCTGGGTCATATAAAAATTAAATCTTACTACAAATATTATAGTACTTTAAACAGAAAAATAATGTAGGTTTTGTTCTTAGGACACATATTATTAATATACCCCAACTTTGGAAAGGTAAGCATTAGTCTTCATGTCAAATAAGATGAAGATTAAGAGACAGTCTTTTGGGGAGAAATGGTGAAATTTATGAAGCTCATATCCCTACGCATAAATAAAGCACAATTATATGCAGAGAGAAACACGGGCAGCATTAATGTGTTTATCACTTTTAATGATAACATGATAAAGGAAATATCAGATGGAGCTAGGAGAGTAAGTGTTTAATGAACTATAGTGAAACTGGGGTAAAAAAATAGGAAATGTTCCAATATTAATAAAATAGACAAGAAAAAATTCAGTCATAAGAATAAAGAAAACTATTTTTAAATCATAACAAATCCCTTTTTCCATGTCCTGGTTGTACAAGTAAAGCTTTCCCTGGTTTAAAAATATTTTGCAAATAGGTGAACTATTAGAGAAGAAAGTAAACATCTGAGAACACAAGAATATGTTAAAAATAAAAAAGTGTGGAGTTTCTGTAGTAAAATATTCAATAAAGGAATTCATTTCAGATATCTAGACTGGACCAAGTACAGTCTACCATGTCGCTGTCACTAAATGCACCTATGTATGGGGTAATTTCCATAATCTAAAAAGTAAACAATGCCAGTCAATTTAGGGAAGAAGATTAGAATTCCAAATAAGAGCACACTGGCAAGGAAGCCTAGTTAATAAGAGGCTCAAATCATGATCATTTTATTACTCCCATTCTCAAAGTCATTATCATGGCTATTTGGAGTTCAATTTTACCAAAACACGAGAATAGGAGAAAAAAATAGTTTATCAATTGCACCTCCAGCATTCTGAAATACTGAATTTGGCATGGAGGTGCTTTTTCTAAAACTCAAAGGGAAGCTTTGTAGCTCTAGCTCAATAAGCAAAAGAAACACCTCATATTCAAACAAAATATGGAAATCTTGGGAAGAAAAATCATGGTGCAAGCCTCTGACTATGCATGTGTCACACACACACACACACACGCACACACACACACACACACACACACACACACACACACACACACACACACCACAGAGGATAGCTCCAGACACCATTGAAATGGCCTTGAAAACAGAATCAACTTTGAAACACTCCCATGGAAGGTAAAGTGGTAAGTTCAGCCTGAATCTGAATTAATTAATTACCAGCTACAGCAAACATAGCATTCTCCAGAGGATTTCTGAAAGTCAGAACCTCATAACATAATAGTCAACATTGCCAGGATAAAATTCAAAACTACTCAGTATTCAAAGAACTAGAGAAACAGCAATTCAGATCATGGAAAACCAAAAGATGTTAATACGAAATTCTTTTTTTTTTAATGTTAAAATTGTCTGACAAGGAATTTAAAGCAGCTACTATAAAAATATTTCACCAAGCAATTACTAACACCCCGGAAACAAAAGAGGAAACAGGAAGTCACAAGAAATAGAAGACAGAAAGAAGAATTGAATGGAAATATTAACATTAAAAAGTAAAATAACTAATAGATTGATCTTCATACCACAATGAAGATGACAGAGAAAGAGCCCAAGATCTCAATGGCAACTCAATAAACAGTAGTTACCCTTTTTGTTACATCTTGTTTAACTTTATTTTTCGTCTTCATCAGTTTTTGTAATTAAATTTTTTGTCAAGGTGATGTACAGAGGAGTTGCAGGTTACAGTTACATAAGTAATAAGTACATTTCTTGTCAAACTTGTGAACATTTCTCTCAAGTTGTACAGATCATTTCTAACATATTGTCTTGTGAAGATCGCTGTTGCTTAGGTTTCCTCTTTGTCCTTTGTCTCACCATTCGGTTGTTCCCTTTCCCTTCCTTAATTCAAATAAACATATATACAATACCAGGGTGCCAAAATCCAATACAGTGACAACAGGGGATATACCATAGGGGGAAGAACATGCAAAAGAAACCAAAAATCACATAGTTCATTAAAAACAACAACAACAAAGGAAAACCTCTTGTGTCCATGTCAGCATCATCTTACATGGTCATATGTACATAACTATTATATGGTCATATGTACATGAGCTATTCTGCTCATCTGCTAAGATTATCCTAGATGTATACTAATTATTGCAAATAAGGGAAACCTGCCAGACCCAAAGTATTTACTCTTAAAATGAGAAAATAATTAAAAAATCAGAGACCAGGGGAAAAGTGGAACAGTAACTGAAGGGGTAACCTGGTGTCAGTGGAGTCCTGGAAATATAGAAGCTTGTAGACCTAGAGAAAGAGCCATTTAAAGAATTAAGGGCTGAAAACTTCTTACTTAATAAAAGAAATCTAAATATATCATAAATGTTTATATTTTATTTTTAATATATTGAAATATAAAAAATATAAAAATAATAGTCTTAGAGTGTGGATATGTATCTATATGTATGTACAATTTTCATATCCATACACTAAGACACATAAGGCAATGTAATGCTTAAAACAGCAAAAATGTCTTATCTGGGGAATAATTATTCAGATGATTACAAATCTCTTGTCAGGAACCATGCATCCAGAAAGAGGCACAAATTTTGCAGTCATGGAGAAGAAAAATAGAATGAACCTAGGATTGTATATCCAGTGAAAATAATCTTCAGCCACAAAGGTGAAACTTAAAAAACAAACAAACATGAGACTTCTTTGCCAGCAGGCCTCTTTAGAAAAGCTATTAATGAAGGATTTTAAGTGGAAGTAAAATGATACTAAAAAAGAAAACTGTATTTGATATTGGTATAATTTGTGGAGGGGAAGGGAAAAACAAATCATTTAACTAGGGATACAGGTGGACCCATTGCAACAATGAGATGTACAAGTCATTATGTCAAAAAACAAACTTTACAACTTTGGTGGGGGGTGGGGAGAGGATTGGTGGGGAGAGGTGGGGAGTATGGGAAGGGATGGGAAGGGGAAACAAAAAGGAGGCAACAATGCTTGATAAGAAATGTACTCATTATCTTGTCCATGTATTGTAACTCCTCTGTATGGTATTCTCACAATAAAAAAAATTAAAAGAAAAATTAAAAAAAAAGAAAATTGGGTCATAGGGGAGTTCTATGTGAAGTCTTTTTTTTTTTTTTTTTGGGTCCGGTCGTGGGGCCTGAACTCTGGGCCTGGGCGCTGTCCCTCAGCTCTTCAGCTCAAGGCTAACGCTCTACCACTTGAGCCACA
>NW_012277775.1:0-2187 GCF_000151885.1 Dipodomys ordii
GTGGGGCCTGAACTCTGGGCCTGGGTGCTGTCCCTCAGCTCTTCAGCTCAAGGCTAGCACTCTACCACTTGAGCCACAGCGCCACTTCCAGCTTTTTCTGCTTATGTGGTGCTGAGGAATCGAACACAGAGCCTTTTACATGCAAGGCAAACAGTCTTCCATTGAGCCACCTTCCCAGCTGTATGGGATCATTTCTATACCCAATTAATAATAATAGCTAAGGATTATTTACCTTAATATTTCAAAAATCCTATGAGATAATTGTTATTATACTACTAGGAATGAAGAAACAGAAGTACAAAGAGATTATTAACCTTTTAGAAACCACAATCTGGTAAAAGCCCAAACGCAAGCCAAGAATGACAATTTCTGCATCCCTTAGCTATGTGTGATAAGCTGGATAGTTGGTTTGCAGACTTTTTACTTAACCTGGTATGTGTTAGTAGAAACCCTGATGCTGTGAACATCCAGCCTGGCTTCTTTTCCTTGGTCTAGGCCTGCAATGGTTCCAACTATAACCTGGTAATGTCTTACTGCCAAGGTTCTAATTACTCCTACTTCCTTCTCCCAGGAAACCATAAAAATTATAAAGATCAACATTATAAAACAGGCTTTACAAGTTTTAAGACTTACAAGATTTCCTGCCTTTCTCCCACAAAGAAGCAATCCCTTTTTCTGCTAGCTCCCTTGTTAGCTGACCATTTCCACCCCACCCTGTCTTCACCCTAAATGTTTTCGTCTCCCTACCAAATACTCAAGCCAATCACTTCCTCCCTCAGAAACCAAGTTTCTCTATCCTATTGTCCTAGAAAACCTGTTTCTCACAGACCCTGATGGTTGTCCCTGGCCCCAAAGCACAACCTAATGTAGTCTTTCAGGTGCAGGATATCTCCTAATTCCAAAGGTGCCCTTCTCACTTGGTCTGTGAGCACGTGTGATTAATAAACTGCTGTCATGTGCACAGAGTATGGTTTCTTTATCTCATTGTCTAAGGGAAAGGATCCTTTCTTCATCAGTGGGATGAACGGAAGGTGGTCTGAATAACATTCTCAATGCACATACTTCATTAAGTTTTTCAATCAATGCTTGTTTTTTCTTGCTCTAAAATCTCTCTCTCTCTCTCTCTCTTTCACACACACACACACACACACACAAAGACTCTGTACCCTTAACTATACTGATAAAGATAGCCAAATTGGAGGTCAGACACAGCTGACCCTGAGAATAAGTTTTTACTACCAGACAACCAGAAAAAAATGAAACAATTCTCCCTTAAAATTCCTCAAACCAGGGTAGCAGGAATTGTGTCAGACTGGCCAAGGAAGAAAACACACAGGAAATAGAACATTCCATAAAATATTGAAAACCACACACCAACTTGAAATCAGCATGACAGGTAGTGAGAAACTTTGTTCAGAAAACACATTTTCCAGACATGTTCTCTAAATATGAAGATGTACAGGCATGTATATGCATACATGTATGCATAAACATGCATGTGTACATGTGCATGTATCTGTGTGCATGCAGACTGCACATATGTAAATGAGTGGGTATATGTGCAGGTGCTTGTGTGCGTATGCTCACACAAACATATGTGTGCCCATGGGACATATTTGTTATGTATTTGTGTACATGTGTGTGCCACATGTGTGTGATCATGAATACATATGTTTATGTATACTACTCATCTGCATTTTGAATTTGAAAACCTTCGTCTTCTAATCATCAATACAGCAGTCCTAGAGTTGAATTTATGGCCTCCCTCTTCCTAGGCAGGCTCTATTATTTGAGAGACCCTATCCATTTGGGGCTTTAGTATTTTTTCAGGTTGGGTCTCCCATTTTTGTCTGGTTCTGCAAAATACTGAAAAGACTGTGATCCTCCTACCTACTGCCTCCCTCTTATGCTGGAATCATAAGCATATACTATTATACTCAACTTTTTTTTTTATTATTGACATGAAGATATTGCTTAAACTGCAAATTTCCCAAACTTGAAATACTTTAGACACCCTTTTGTCTTTATCTCACAATAATTAACTTCAAGCAAAGATAATATAATTGTATCAAAAATAAAAACTATAAAATATACAATGTAAAAACTGTACCTGTGTAGAAATTTCAAGTGTTTCCTACAATATTTATTCATGTTTTTGCTTTGCAAGTTCTTTTTTTTTTTTTTTTG
>NW_012277776.1:0-2015 GCF_000151885.1 Dipodomys ordii
CAAGTGGTAGAGCGCTAGCCTTGAGCTGAAGAGCTGAGGGACAGCACCCAGGCCCAGAGTTCAAGCCCCACGACCGACAAAAAAAAAAAAACAACAAAAAAAAAACCCAAAGATAGGCCTCTGCCCTTCCAAATCAATTTTATTAGCTGGAGATCAGCTCCCAGCAGAGACCAAAGGCATTCCATAAGTAATATTAATCAGAAATGCTTTCCCAGCTTTTGCCAAATGACCCTTTCCCTGCCAAACTGACACTTCCTATTAATTGGAGTTGGAAAGGGACAATAAGGGTGGGGACTATTTGTGCCCTGGGTTAGAGCAGGATAGAACCAGCCTGAGTCATGCCCACCTGCTTCGGTTCCTGACTCAGCCCACTGAAATAAACCCTTGATTTGTACCCTGGAACCCAGCTCGCCAATCCTCTCCAAACTGTCTTACCTGCTTGTTCAACCAAAAGAAGTAAGAGTAAGACCACTGGAATCATCATGGGCAGGGGGCAGGAGGGGCCGTGAGCTGGGGATCGGACGTTCTTGACAGCACTACACAGCTGAACTCTGCGAGCAGTTCCCTGACCACAGAGTTCCCCCCTTCCTGCCACGCCTTCCACCACACTCTGGCCCCTTCCCCTTCCTGCACTAGAGATGGGGCGGCTCCCGGAAGGGCCAACTAGGAGGGCTGGGAGATCTGGGCTCCAAGACTCAGCCCCGTAATGACCAGCCTCATACTATACAGAATGAGACAGGCTGTCCATTGGCCATCTTTCACTCTACCCATGTACAGAGACATCTGTAATAAATTGTCCTTAAAGATCTCCTTGGACCCCACTATAGACCCTTATTCCTGCCTGGAATTTGGTACTCAGTCTTCATTTGAGGAGTTTACTGATTTGTGTAAATGAAAAAAGAAAGCCTAAGTCTAACAGAAATAATAAGGCACCAAGAAAGAAATACCAGAAGGTTGTACGTAAGGGCCGCAAGACTGCTAATTTATTATAATTTCTCTTGTCCTAATACATGCACAGATGCCTGTATATAGTTAAGTGGATGGATACACACACACACACATACACACACACACACTTTCCAATGACGAACAGTCCACAGATGCTGTTCCAATGCTGTTCTCCTGCTCATCGATCTATTTCTCCAAACACAATATCCTGAGTACCTAAATCAGGGTACAGAAAAAAAAAAGTGGTGTCAACAAAGATTCACAGCTCATTATTGTGTTGAAGTATATGATAAAGTCTATGCTAAATTGCATGTGTTCAGCTTTTCTCCCCAACCAGAATCCTAAACCCCTTGTTTACTACACAGTAGGTTTCATACCTATGATGGCAACGACATCTGCCAACATGTGCCCCTTTGACATCTTGTCCAAACCAGCCTAAAGACAGGGATAGCAACAGTGTTAGCAAAGATCTGCAGGGTAGATAAAGGAAGAACTCAAAAAAATGTCAAGAGCTGGGCACCAGTGGCTCACGCCTGTAACAACCCTGGAAACTCAGGAGATATGAGGATAGAGGTTCAAAGCCAGCCTGGGCAGGAAAGTCTGTGAGATGTTTAATCTCCAATTAATCACCAAAAAAGCTGGAAGTAGAGCTGTGGCTCAAGTGGTAGAGTGCTAGTCTTTTTTTTGTCCGTCATGGGACCTGAACTCTGGGCCTGGGCGCTGTCCCTGAGTTCTTCAGCTCAAGGCAAGCACTCTACCCCTTGAGTCACAATGCCACTTACTGTTTTCTAGTGGCTAGTAGGAGATGAGAGTTTCACAGAGGTTCCTGCCCAGGCTGTCTTTGAACCACAATCCTCAGATCTCAGCCTCCTGAGTAGCTAGAATTACAAGTATGAGCAACAGCGCCCAACAAGAGCGTTAGCCTTGAGCAAAAAAAGCTGAGGTTTAGTGCCCAGGCCCTGAGTTCAAGCCCAAGGACCAGCACACACAGACACACACACAGACACACAGACATACAGACACACAGACACACAGACACACAGACACACACACACACACACACACAC
>NW_012277777.1:0-3883 GCF_000151885.1 Dipodomys ordii
GCTTTTTTCTTTTTGCTTATGTGGTGCTGAGGAATTGAACCCAGGGCCTCATGCATGCAAGGCAAGCGCTCTACCACTGAGTCACCTTCCCAGCCCTGAAGATAACATTTTAACATTATCTTTAGTCTACCTTGATTACATTCCCTACTTCATAAGTAATTATACTTCCAGACCTTTACCCATGTATTTTTATATACATGTGTGTCATACATGTATACCAGTTGCAAACAGGTATTTGTATATTTACATGCATACTACTTATGAGTATGTATTCTTATGAACACACAGACATGTAGCTGGGCTACCAGCTCCTATGTAGTCTCCTCACATCTGTTCTTGTCCATCTGTAGTTTATTCTATAGGCACTATAAAAACATATATACCACTCTAAAAACATGCCATTTTCCCAGTTTAATCCTTATAACTGCTTGTTACTGTAAGGCTAGTTTTAAATCCTTAATGTTACTTACAGTATAACATTATTTCTGTAACTTTACTATGGTAACATAACATTACTTACAGTGTAAATTAATTACAGTGTGTAATTTGATCCTAACTTTTTCCGGTGTTTTTGCTTGTGTTTACTACACTTCTTAGTTTCTGTACTGACAGTGTTTTCCATCTTGAATTTTGTTCTTGCGCTTGGAAAACTCTTTTTCTTTCTTTCTAATCACTTTAGCAAAAAGATGTTATCAAAGAAGCCTTGGAAAACCCCCAACTGGGAGAAAGACCCTTTAAGGTGCTTCCATTAGCTCCATGTACCACCATTGTATATATGTACATCTTCCCAGGTGCTCTCATCTAATAATAGATACATTAGTAAGCATCTGCTTGTTTGCAAGGTCTAAGCTAAAGCCGGTTATATGGCTGTTAATAAAATAATTGAGGCTTCTATTTTTTAGGTCTTTTGGTTTTTCTAACAATTCTGCTTATGATAGATCACTTTAAAGGATTACTATGTGATAGACACAATTTTGTTTTCTTTTTAGCTTGAGAAATACTGAAGTACAGCAGAGATAGATAGGAATGGAAAATAATCACATTACTAAGCATGGAGTTAAGTTCTTAGAATAGATGGTTAGGAGTTGTTATAGGATGCTGAAGAGAAAAATGAGGTGGTCAGACTGGAACTGTTCAGTGTGGACAGGTAGGGGAACCTCACAGTAGCTACAGCAGGAGACCCCAGCCACTTCTGTGTTCAGCATTGTGAGATCTTTTCTTTTTTTTTTAAATTTATTTTATATTATTTGTGAACATACTGTACAGAGGGGTTACAATTACATGGGCAGGATCAGCATTGTGAGATCTTTTCATACTAAGTTTATGGCTTTGAGGAAATGATTTCTCATTATTTGCTAGCTAACCATAATCTGTTTTTTTTTTTTTTTTTTGCCTGCTGCTTTTAAGCAATCATGAGTGGAAGTGATAGTCTGTTTTGATTAAATAAACATGACATTGTTAGTTCCTGTATGAAACTGATTTCAGTCTGTTACTTTATTTTTTGTGTGTGTATGCCAAAAATCAGAGCCTGGATGTTGTCCCTAAACTTTTATGCCCAAGGCTAGTGCTCTACCACGTAAGCCACAGCTCTACTTCCATCATTTTTGGTGGTTAATTGGATAAAAGTCTCATAGATTTCCCTGCCTGGGCTGCCTTTGAATTATGATCCTCAGACCTTAGCCTCTTGAGTAGCCAGGACTATAGGCATGAGCCACCAGCACCTGGCTCTACTTTACTTTTGTGTTTCAGGAATTAAAAAGAACTCGACTACAAATTACCAGAGCCCAGCAGAGAGTATGAATGCCAGTGCAAACGTGCAGACTTATGGGGAAAACTCTCCAGATGCCATTAGTACCAATTCAGAGGGTGCTCAAGAAGCCCATGACGACCTGGTAATCATTTAAAGGGATTCATGGACAAAAATCACTAACTTTATTTCATATTTGATATGTACATGTTTTAAGACATAAATATGTAAAGTGAATTCTAGATGGTAGATGAATTGCTTTGCTCTTCCTTCTTGCTTGATGAAGTATTTTTTCCTATATTTTTGCTTTTCTAATTTGTTTTTATTCATAGAGAGGGTCTGTTTTTCTTTGGTTCTTGAATTACATTTTAGTTCCTTGGTGGAAAGGAGGAAGCAAAGGCGAATCCTTATAAGAAGGAGATTTTTATTTTTGAGTCAGGGCCTCATTATATAATGCAGATTGGCCTCCTTCTGCTTCAGACTCCCAAGTGCTGGACTTAAAGGAATAAACCACTATAATTGGCTAATGTGGAGCTTTCTACAAAGGAAATATATTGCTACTTTCTTTTAAGCACTTATTACCTAGTGAAATATTCTTTTTAAAATTGTTATTATTAAGTTGTACAAAGGGGTTATAATTTCATAAGTCAGTTAATGAGTACAGTGCTTCTCAGACTGTGTCACTCCTTCCTTTACTCCATTTAACCCCTCCTGTTCCTGCCCACAATTATGTAGTTCATATTTTACATAATATATATTGAATACAATAACTGCATTTGCTCACCCTCCCTCCATATCTGTACACTCATTTTGCCCTACCTAGAAAACAACAAAAAAAGAAATATTCTTATGAAATGACTGAAAATATATTGTGATTAACTTAGGGAAAATCATTTAAAAATTAATGACCTGGAATCTCTGTCATTTTCAAAAGAGATAAGTGAAAAAAGATCTGAACTTAGCTGGGCGCTGGTGGTTCACGCCAGTAATCCTAGCTACTCAAGAGGCTTAGATCTGAGGATCTCAGTTCAAAGCCAGTCCAGGCAGGAAAGTCTGTGAGACTCTTATCACCAATAAACCACTCAGATAACTGGAAATGGTGCTGTGGCTCAAGTGGTAGAGTGCTTGCCTTGAGCTGAAGAGCTGAGGGATAGTGCCCAGGCCCAGAGTTCAAGCCCTATGACTCCCCTCCCCCCACCAAAAAAAGATCTGAACTTGGTCTCTCCAGGTTGAATATCCTTTATCCAAAATTGTATGATGAAATGTTTTGAATTTCAGATTTCTTAATATATGTATATACATAATGAGACATTTTGGGAATAGGACCCAAGTCAGAATGTGAAATTCATATTTCATGTAAACTTTTATGCACATAGCCTGAAGATAATTTTTTACAATATTTTTAACAATCTTATGCATGAAACAAAGTTTCATTACGTGGGATTTTCCATGTGGAGCATCATACTGGCATGCAAAGTATTTCACTTTTCTGATTTTTGAATTAGAGATGCTCAACCTTTATAATGCAACAACCATATTCTTCAGGTCAGTAATTTGAGAAGTCTCTGTTGTATTTTTAGAGATTAATGATTCTTTTATCTTTCCTAGAACTGTTTTGAATTACTTGATAAACTAATTATATATTCATACAATCATTACTAGATGTCAGTTGTGGTGTTTAAAATTACCGGTGTGAATGGGGAAATTGACATTCGAGGAGAAGATACAGAGATATGTCTTCAGGTGAACCAGGTGACACCAAATCAGCTAGGTAATATCAGTCTTCGCCACTACCTTTGCAATCGTCCCATAGGTAAGACTTAAAAAAAGTTTTTTACATGAAATAACATGATTTAAACTCATTTTCTATATGACACATTGAAGTCTTGTCTTTTATGTAACTGAACTCCAGAAAACTTGCATTTGAGAATAAAAGTCAATGAGCTATATTATTATTTTTGCTAGCCTCTTATCTCCAATTAACCACCAGAACTCTCTCTCCCCTCTTACCCCCAAAAAAGACAGAAGTGGAGCCATGATTAAAAAGTAGAGCACCAGCTTTGAGCACAAAGACCTTTTGGTCAGTGTCTAGGACCTAAGTTCAAACCCCAGAACCAGCACTAAAATAAATAAATA
>NW_012277778.1:0-3104 GCF_000151885.1 Dipodomys ordii
CCACTTGAGCCACAGCACCACTTCTGGCTTTTTTCTTTTTGCTTATGTGGTGCTGAGGAATCGAACCCAGGGCCTCAGGCATGCAAGGCAAGCTGAGCCACCTTCCCAGCCCTTGCACTCTACCTCTTGAGCCACTGCGCCACTTCTGGTTTTTTGGTGGTTTATTGGAGATAAGAGTCTCATGGGCTTTTCCTGCTGGGCTGGCTTTGAACTGTGACCCTCAGATCTCAGCCTCCTGAATAGCCAGGATTACAGGCATGAGTCACTAGCGCCCAGCTTGAATTATACATTTTAAAGGTATGAACCTGGAGCTAGAGATACAACTCAGTGCTCAAGGGCTTACTTGCCCGACATAGGTGGAGTTCTGGGTTTGATCCTCAGCACAATGAATGAAGGAATGCATGAATAGATAAGTAAAATAGAAAGATGGATTATTGTGACATGTGATTTATATCTCATTTTAAAAAAAGAATGCAAAGCTGGTGGCTCATGCCTATAATCCTAGCTACTTAAGAAGCTGAGTTCTCAGGATTGAGGTTCAAAGCTAACCAACCACAGGGCAGAAAAGTGCCTGAGACTCTGATCTCCAAGTAACCAGCAAAATAGCAGAAGTGGAGGTATAGCCCAAGTGGTAGAGCACCAGCTTTGAGTGAAAAAGTCAAGTGAGAGTCTAAGGCTCTGAGTTCAAGCCCCAGGACCAGCACATGCACCAAGAAAGAGTGCAGCTCCATATGTATTAACACGATCGTATGGGTTATGATTTATTAACAAAATGAAGTACAGAGTAATATTTATGACAAACCATTTTTGGGAATGTCTTTTTTTTTCTGCCTCTGGTGAAGATTACGGGGCCCTTTGCAGGAGGAAGGGTGCCAATGTGTGTTAAAAATTAGTGAGCACCAGCATGGGCCAGGTTCCAGTCCTACACATTGCTTTACCCAGAATGCCTCAGTAGGCCCATTTTTAGACAGCAAAACTGAGATAAAAGAGAGTAATAACTTGTCCAGGTTATGAAGCAAACCCCAGCTAACTGCAGTTGATCAGGGACTTGAGCACTTGGGGTTTATTTTCCAGCTTTGTTTGCTCCCTGTAGAATGTCTCAACACATGACTGTGGAGACTGCTTTGCTTCTAGAGCATTCTTTACAAGAATGTTGTTTATAAATTTACAGAGAAGTTATTGATGGTTATTTATTTATTGTGCTGGTCCTGGGGTCTTGAAATCAGGGTCTGTCCATAAGCTTTATTTGCTCAAGGCTAATGCTTTACCACTTAAGTTACAGCAGCTCTACCACCAGATTTTTTTAGAAGTTAATTGGAGATAAGAGTTTTATGGACTTTCCTACCCAGGCTGGCTTTGAACTGCAGTCCTCAGATCTCGCCAGGAGGCTAGGATTTACAGGTGTGAGACACCAGTACCTTGCTGGTCTTTTATTTGAAGATAGTATGAAGTGTATTTCAGAAGGTGATCTGGATCCCAGCTAGGTCCCTATAGCTTACTGGGAATATTCCAGTAATTGCTGATCATCCATTCATGTAACCTGAACATTCTGTGTTCCTTCACAAAGCTGTGTGTGTGTGTGTGTGTGTGTGCGCGTGCGCGTGTGTGCATGCATGCGCTCACGTACCAGTTCAGGAGTTTGAACTCAGGGCCTGGGCATTCTTCCCTTAGCTTTGGCACTCTTACCACTTGAGTCACAGTTCCACTTTCAGCTTTTTGTTGGTTAATTGGAAATAAGAGTCTCATAGACTTTCCTGCTTAGGCTGGTTTTGAACCTCAATCTTCAGATCTGAGCCTCCTGAGATTAGAGGATTAGGATTAGAGGCCTGAGTCATTGGTGCCTGGCCAAAGCTGTTCTTGCTGTTGTATCTGCCTAGGAACCCCTTCCTGCTCATCAACAATCTCTTAATTAGTTGTCAAAACCCCATTCAGACACCTCCATTTATAGATTACCACCGTGTGCTCAGCACTTTAAGTATTGTTGTGTTTAGTCCTTTTAATTTTCACAGTTATTATGCTATAAAAAGCACATGTATAATTATTTACATTTCTTCCAGATGAGGAAATAACCTAGAGAGGTTAGGAAACTTGCCCAAAATTATGCAGCCAGGACATGAAGAAACAGGCCTTTCTGACTCCAACGCTCGTAATTTCCTCCTTTCCACATCCCCTTTCCTGCACCAGTCATCTTGGATTGCAAGTGCTGCTTGCCACTCTTTTCACGGGGGCCCTGCAGGCTCTAGAAGGCAGGTTTCAGGACTGCCACCTGTGTTCAGTCCTGCTCCAAGTGGCCAATCCTAAAAGTTTAGTCGGCGTGACTCATTCTATTGCAGTGACCCAGCCTGGAAAGTATAAATGTGTTTGTCCTGTCCCTGTAGATGGGGACCGACATGCTGTCTCCCTGTCTTGAGCAGGAGTGGTGATAAGGGGCAGGTTGGGTCTCCTTGAGGACTGGCAGATGTTTCCTGAGGTTCTGAGAGCATTTCTGCCTTGGCTCAGGGGAGCTGCTAGGAAAGGCTATGTTATGGCTCTGCCGATGAGGCCCATGTCAACAGCCTCACTCCAAAATATGAAGGTCGGTAGAGGCTCCCTGG
This sequence comes from Dipodomys ordii, assembly GCF_000151885.1. Classification (NCBI taxonomy): domain Eukaryota; kingdom Metazoa; phylum Chordata; class Mammalia; order Rodentia; family Heteromyidae; genus Dipodomys; species Dipodomys ordii. Next base: position 2,595 of record NW_012277778.1, read on the forward strand.
CTGGCTGGCTGGATCCCAGAAGTGTCTTTGTTGTAGATAGTGTAGGTAGTTGAGATCTGGAGCTTGGTGATTAGCCATTGCTCTGAAAACCTCTCCTGCTTACAAATCTGTTGTCTTGGGACAAGTTTTTCAACCTCTGTTTGTCTCAATCATTTAATCTTTAACAAAGGGCAAATGTCTCTTTTTTTTTAAAGTCATAGAAGGAGAGAGAGAATGCACAGAAAACCTTTGCTAAGGGATCCTTTCACAGAGCCTTTATACAATACCAGACAACACCAAGTCATGGTAGCAATAATAATTGTTTTTATTAAGTGATCCATACTAGATATTCCTTGTTTGCAGATAAGGATCCTGATAATATTAATTGTTTTTTTTTTTTTTTGGTCCAGTCATGGTGCCTGAACTCTGGGCCTGAGCGCTGTCCCTCAGCTCTTCAGCTCAAGGCTAGCGCTCTACCACTTGAGCCAAAGCGCCACTTCCGGCTTTTTTCTTTTTGCTTATGTGGTGCTG
>NW_012277779.1:0-2313 GCF_000151885.1 Dipodomys ordii
CCAGCCCCGCCATATTGAATTTTTAGTACCATGATCTATGTAATAGTTTCATTTACTCTGGCAAAAAACTAGGTCCATGGGATACTCCCACATGGGAGTCCCTTGAGAATGTCTAATATATAGTGAAGCTACACCTTCCACAGAGTTTTCTGGAGCTTAATGGAAAAGAAACACCATGTTACACATATATAAAACCATAAATGTCTATGAAAATCTAATGAGATTTTAAAAAAATATAGCATAGTAGCACATAGAAATGACTTAATCAATATTAGCAGTAGTAGCTTAGTACTAATGTACTATGTACTGGAAAAAATACTGGATTGATAATCAGGAACCTGAGGTTCAGTGTAGATTGTACTCCCCAATGAAATAAATCAACTAGCTGAATAACCTTGAATGTACAATGCTGCTGTCCTATGTGTGTGTCTTCATTTGGAAAATGAAATGGAGAAGGGGAAACCAAGGAGGAGGCTACAATGCTTGATAAGAAATGTACTCATTGGGGCTGGGAAGGTGGCTCAGTGGTAGAGCGCTTGCCTTGCATGCTTGAGGCCCTGGGTTCAATTCCTCAGCACCTCATAAGCATAAAGAAAAAAGCCGAAAGTGGCGCTGTGACTCAAGTGGTAGAGTGCTAGCCTTGAGCTGAAGAGCTGAGGGACAGTGCCCAGGCCCAAAGTTCAGGCCCACGACCAGACCCCACCCCCCAAAAAAAAGAAATGTACTCATTATCTTGCCCATGTAATTGTAACCCCTCTGTACAGTACTTTCACAATAAAAAAAGAAAAAGAAAATGAAATGGAGACAATGAGATCTCTTCTAAGTTTCCGTACTGTTCCCCAAACCTGTAACTCCATGATGTGGTCTGTTCCAAGTTTCATCAACAGAGGAAGAGATATTATTGACTGTTAGGAAAACGGAAGAGAAAGGAAAAGGAAAAAGCCGAATTCCATTCTCAACAGACTAGGACTATTTATTGAGACACAACAGCGAGGAACCCAGCCTTACCCTGGGCTTGGAGGCTGAGCTAAGGGAGGTTTGAGTCGGGTTTTACAGAGTCCAAGCAAGGAGACAAGGGTTACTTGAATTTAGTATGAGGATGACTATAGATTTGGACAAAGAATAGAGTATTTCCTTATCCAAGGTCTCTAGCTTTGTTAATGTTCAAACAACTCTACATCTGTCTTGCTTACACAGTTTGACCTTCACAGTATCCAGTTCTGTCTTCCAACCTCTTTTTTTTTTTTTTTGGGTCTCATCGTGGGGCCTCAACTCTGGGCCTGGGCACTGTACCTCAGCTTTTCAGCTCAAGGCTACCGCTCTACCACTTGAGCAACAGCGCCATTTCCAGCTTCTTTTTTTTGCTTATGTGGTGCTGAGGAATCGAACCCAGGGCCTTGAGCATGCAAGGCAAGCACTCTACCACTGAGCCACCTTCCCAGCCCCTGTCTTCCAACCTCTTTAACCCTTTCCTGGCTTCCCAGCTCAACCTCAGAGCCTTACAGGCCAGGCCCACAATGGAATGTTTATAGTCAGGCTCAAGTCAGATTTTCCTGCTTGCATCAAGTACATTCATGCATACCTGGAGTAATAGGGTAGGGGCCAATCCTTCATTTACAAATAAAAATGCCAAAACAACAGACTGTAAATTGTCTAAATTTGTGGGGACTGTTCAGATAGTCAATATTGGTTATTTTGTAATTGTCCTAACATAGCAACATGATCTTACTACAGATAAGAATTTAAGTAGCCAACCATTTATTCAACATGAAATAAATATTAAGTAAATTTTGAGTAACTATACACAGCCCATTTCCTTTGGACTTTTACCCCCAAGATTATTTAAACCCCACATTTATATTTAGTTATTCATATTATTATAACTTTTGGGAAGGGAGGTTATAGCTCAAGTTGTAGAGCAACTGCTTGGAAATTACAAGAAATGGAGTTCAAACCCTAGTTCTTGGGGGGGAACCCAAATCTACCAATATGAAATCCCAACTATCTGACAATAGGAACCTAGGCAACCCATAAAATGGAACTCAACTCACTAAGCAAAATAATAATGTTGCATATGGTATAGTAAATGCACACCTATAATCCCAGGACTCCTAGGACTCAATAATGTTAGAAAAATGGAGGAGAGGGGCTGGGAAGGTGGCTCAGTGGTAGAGCGCTTGCCTTGCATGCCTGAGGCCCTGGGTTCGATTCCTCAGCACCACATAAGAAAAAAGCCGGAAGTGGCGCTGTAGCTCAAGTGGTAGAGCGCTAGCCTTGAGCTGAAGAGCTGAGGGACAGCGCCCAGGCCCAGAG
>NW_012277780.1:0-1184 GCF_000151885.1 Dipodomys ordii
TGGCTCAAGTGGTAGAGTGCTAGCCTTAAGCTGAAGAGCTGAGGGACAGCTCCCAGGCCCAGAATGCAGGCCCCACACCGGAACCCCCCCCCAAAAAAAGGAACAAAAATGTCCTAATATTAACTGTGGTGGTGAATGTGCCAATCTGAGCACAGCAAATGCTACTTAATTGTACACTTTGAGTAAACTATACAATATATAACTTATGTCTCAATAAAGTTGCTACAAAATTATGAGACATTGCCACTTACAAAAAGTATGGCTTTGGCAATATCATTTATCTTTGAATTTCAATTTTTTCATTGATAAAATAGGAATTCCAAATTTCTCAGAAGGATGCAATAAGAATTTCATTAAATTATAAATATACTTTACTAGAACAGACAGCAAATTAAGATTCAATAAATACTAATAATTACAGATGAAGTAGAGTACTTTGGAGGAAGGATTTATTTCACATCACTCTTATCAGGTAAAGTACTATTCACATGAGAAGCCTAAAGTATACAAATGGTAAAAACTATGAACAGTACAATATTATTAAGGAGTATTTTTCATACTGTTATCTCACCAAATAAAACTCACTCTATTCAGAGTACTATAAATAAGTTATAACAATGTAGTAGTCTACTGAAATAGAAATCTATGAAAATATCAGGTCATACTCAAAAACCCAGAAAGCTTAAAAGAATTTATATAATTTGTATTTTTAATAAGCCAGCAGAACAGAGTAAGACCTTCTTAAGCCAACCCTCTGGTTCACTTCACAACTCTTATGTTCTAATTCCTATTTCTATTTGAGACTAAATGACTCACCATTGTTATTACTGCCATTACCCTCCGTTGAATTCAAAGTCTGTTTTCCTGAGCCATGTCCTTGCCTTGTAACGCAGTATCCTGAAGTAACAGGAACCATCGTAGGAGGACCTCCATGGTTCTGTACCAAGACACACATACAAAACACACACATACACACACTTGCAATCCTCTGCTTAGTAACGTATTAGGATGACTTGAAAGTAATTTAAAGAAACTACACTAACACTATAAACTGCAATTTTGAGAAGTGTGTTAATTTAATAAGTAATTAATTCAAATTGTAGTTTAGAATTAAAAAATAAATCAAGTAAGCCGGGCGCTGGTGGATCACGCCTGTAATCCTAGCTACTCAGGAGGCTGAGATC
>NW_012277781.1:0-1671 GCF_000151885.1 Dipodomys ordii
GCTCTACCACTTGAGCCACAGTGCCACTTCCGGCTTTTTTCTTTTTGCTTATGTGGTGCTGAGGAATCGAACCCAGGGCCTCGAGCATGCAAGGCAAGTGCTGTACCACTGAGCCACCTTCCTAGCCCAAAAACTAAACTTCTTACAAATGATGATAATCCTTGTTATCTGCATTTTTTTACTTCTCACTTAGGTCTCTGCCTATTCTACTCTAGCTTCGACCAAAATAGCAAAACTTATTATATCCCTTCTGCCACCCTCTCTTCAATGTCTGGCCATTGCTCAGGATAAAAATAAAAATTCACGATGTGCTGAAGAAAGCTCTAGATGGTGTGGTTATTGTGGAGATCTCTAGCCACATCTTTTATCATCTCACTTTTCATTTTGTATCACTGTTTTTCAGTTTCTCATACACTTGATATCCCATTTGCAGCAGGTGCTAGTTGGTGAATCCAGCTAACAGAACTTGAGGGGCTATTCACAAGGACACTAGCAGGGTTAAGAGAAGCCAACAAGAGATACAAAAGTATCTGGATGGTGTTACCAGATATGAGTCTGTGTAGGTGTAAGGAATGATTATGGGTACCTAAGGTATCCCAGATTTTAGCTATAGGATAAAGTTGCCTGTTGGATATGTATGAGAAACTTATACCCTGACCCTGGTTTCTCTGTAGGTTGCATACATCTTAGGCTCTTTTTTTTTTATCTCTAGGAAGGGGGTCAGCTATTGTCAACCTCCTGGCTCCTCAGGAAGAGAGCTGGATGAATAAATACCTAAACAGTTGGCTAAAACTAAGCAGGAGCCAGGGAGTAAAGGATCTGCATGATCCTTTAGCCTTTTAGGAATCACGTAGGATAGAGAAGGGTAGAGGGTGGATGGAGGAGAGCAATGAGTAATTTTCTCCTCTTTTTCACCATGAAAAAGTTTCAAGCATGCTGCTTTTTACTCTGGATGACCTTTAATGCTAATCCGTTTCACTAGTTAGTTATTTTTGATTCTTCAAACCTCAATTCAAATACCTTTTTTCCTTTCTTTTATTGTATTTTATTTTGTTGTAAAGGTGCTGTACAAAGGGGTTACAGTTACATAATTAAGGTAATGAGTACATTTCATGCTAACATTATTACCTGCTCCATTGTTTTTCTCCCACTATCCCTTCCCTCCTCTCTTCCCTCTGCTCCCTGAAGTTGTAAAGTTCATTTCCAACATAGTGTCTTGTGAGTATTACTGTTGCATTGGGTCACACTTTGTCCTTGTTTCACCATTCTGTTATTCCCCTTCCCTTCTCCAAATCAGATAAATGTATATATAAGACACAGGGTACCAGAATAAAAAACAGTGACTACCGGGGAAAAACCAAAGGGAAAAAGAAAAAAAATAAAATAAAGTACTTGATACAGTACATTGATAACAGCAAGGTCAACAACAAAAAAGATCTCCTGTTTCCATATCTTGGAGTTCATTTTGATTAGCATCGTTTCACATGGTCATATGTACATAGCTATTGAACTATTATGATCTTCAACTAGGACTATCCTAGACATATACTAATTTTTTTTTTTTGGGTCCATTCGTGGGGCCTGAACTCTGGGCCTGGGCGCTGTCCCTCAGCTCTTCAGCTCAAGGCTAGCGCTCTACCACTTGAGCCACAGAACCACTTCCGGCTTTTT
>NW_012277782.1:0-1983 GCF_000151885.1 Dipodomys ordii
TTTGAACCTCGATCCTCAGATCTTAGTCTCCTGACTAGCTGAGGGACAGCGCCCAGGCCCAGAGTTCAGGCCCCACTACCGGACCCCCCCCCCCAAAAAAAAAGAAATGCAAATCAAAACAACATTGAGATCCCACCTCACCCCAGTTAGAATGGCTATAATGAGGAACTCTAATAACAACAGATGCTGGAGGGGCGTGTGGACAGAAGGGAACCCTACTGCATTGTTGGTGGGAGTGTAAACTTGTTCAACAAATATGTTTTGAGTGAGTGAATATGTATGTGGACACTTTGCCCTTCTTGAAAATTATCAAGATCACAAAAATGACTCCCAAGGTTGGAGCTCAATTCATCAATGCTGTTTTTAATGAGGTCTGCAATGAATCAAATGGATAAAATCCCCAGGTAACTCAAGAGGAATTTTCCTTTATTGCTCATTAGGAGAATGCCCTCCCATGTCCCTCTGTTATGACACCCTTAAGGCTTTCAAGCACATTTTATTACTTTTAAGTATAATACTAGAATAATTCATGCTCCTCAAATTCCTCTATCGTTTCACTCTGTCTTTAAGTTTATATGTCAGGTCTGAAGAGCCAAATACAGTCCAAGGAATGGTTATGTGGCCTTTCTGAATTTGTTGGACAAATCCCTAGATTCTTTCTGTCTACCTCTGGTTCATGTGGCCTATGATGTAATTTTCATTCCAACCCAGGGCCCAAAGAAGGGGAGGGTCTGTGAGAAATTATCACATCTTCTTAGCTTTCGTGATAGGCACGGCATATCCTTTCTTGGACAGAAGCTTATTTTTTCCCTTAATATTTTTGTCTATAGCTATATATTACTCATCAATCTTTAAATAGAAAATTGCTGCTCTTTAAGAATTTTTGTAATTATCCTGATGAACCAAGAAAGAAAATGTCTAGGTCATACTGAGCTAGATGTTTTAAGTCTCTAGGACTGTCTATTTATTGAATATTGTTTATACATTAAGTCTTTGATGGGTGCTGAGGATGAGAGAAACTAAATCTTTATTATGGTTAACTTTATCTATCAACTTGTACAGATACTTGGCTAAATTTTATTCTGGATGTTTCTGTAAATATGTTTTTGAAAAGATTTACATTTAAATCAGTGGCCTTTGAGGAAAGCAGACTGCCCTCTGGAATGGGAATGGACCTCATCAAACAGTTGAAGGTTTGAGTAGGATAAAAGATAAAAGGCTGACCTCTCAGAAGCAAGAAAGAAGTCTGCCAGCACATAGCTTTTGAACTTGAACTGAATTTGAACTATCTTCTGTGTCTTCAGCCTGCTGGTCTCCATTAGATTTTGGACACATCAAGCCTCCACAGTGTTGTGAGCTAGTTTCTTAACACACACACACACACACACACACACACACACACACACACAATTTCTCAGTCAAACAGTGGGCTGAAATTGATGTACATTTATTAGAGAATGTACTTTGAATTTTGAGTTTTGATCTTCTCCCAGACTAGTGGCATTAGTATAACACTTTCATGCAATACTGGGCTGCAGTGGTGACCTGCAGTCCTGGGTGTTACAATCACAAGGAAAAATGATAGGTTCAGTGGCTCACAACATCCTGTGTGTTTGGAAGGTTTGGTATATTAAATTCATTTTGGGGGCTGGGAAGGTGGCTCAGTGGTAGAGCGCTTGCCTTGCATTCATGAGGCCCTGGGTTCGATTCCTTAGTGCCACATAAGCAGAGAAAAAAATCTGGAAGTGGCTCTATGGCTCAAGTGGTAGAGCACTAGCCTTGAGCTGAAGAGCTGAGAGACAACGCCCAGGCCCAGAGTTCAGGCCCCATGACCGGACCCCCCAAAAAAAACATCATTTTGGACTCACAGAATTTTTTTTTTAAATTTTATTTTATTTTATTTGTGAACATACTGTACAGAGGGGTTACAATTGCATGGGCAGGATAATGCGTACATTTCTTACCAAGCATTGCAGCCTCCTC
>NW_012277783.1:0-2432 GCF_000151885.1 Dipodomys ordii
CAGCTCAAGGCGAGCTCTCTACCACTTGAGCTACAGCGCCACTTCCGGTTTTCTGGTGGTTTATTGGAGATAGGAGTCTCACGGTCTTTCCTGCCCGTGCTGGCTTTGAACCGCGATCCTCAGATCTCAGCCTCCTGAGTAGCTAGGATTACAGGCGTGAGCCACCAGCGCCCGGCGACTTAGACCCTTTTTTATCCCTGCCTCTTGGTGATCTGCCTGTTTAGTTTGGTGCCAGACTCTCATTCTAGGAGAGATGCCTCCTCTGCCTCACATATTTTTCCCACTTTATTTATTTTTTTGTTTTTCCCACTTTAGATCTCAACCTAAAATGTCACTTCTCAAAGATCTGTGTCTTGATTAACTCCATTGTTGCTGTGACCATACTGTTAAACATCCAACATTTTATTGGTTGTTGGTGTCTTCCCTCTATGTTACTGCACTTTGTATCTTTACACAAGATTCTTTTTTTTTTTTTGCCAGTCATGGGGCCTGAACTCAAGGCTTGTGCTCTACCACTTGAGTTAAGCGCCACCTCTGGCTTTTTCTGCTTATGTGGTGCTGAGGAATCAAACCCAGAGCCTCATGCATGCAAGGCAAGCACTCTACCACTGAGCCACCTTCCCAGCTACACTCTGTATCTTTAGCCACCTAAAACAGTACCTGGCATACAATAGCTGTTCAGTAGTTCAGAGAATTAATACATGAATGAATGATACTTTTTATTTTGATTCACTACGGTGTACCTTTTATAGGGCTCACATTCTTGATCATTTCCCTTTGCTTTCTCTCTCTTTCTTTTATTCTTTCTTTCTCTGCGCCTGGGTGCTGTCCTTCAGCTCTTCAGCTTAAGGTGAGTGCTCTACCACTTGAACCACAACAACACTTCTGGTTTGCTGCTGATTCATTGGATATCAGAGTCTTATGGACTTTCTACTGGGCTGGCTTAGAACAATGATCCTCAGATCTCATCCTCCTGAGTAGCTAGGATAACAGGTGTGAGCCATTGGTGCCCAGCTTCCCTTTGCTTTTTAAGTTATCTAAAAGGGAAATGGGACTGAACTTAACACTTTAGTTTACATGAATTAGGTTCTGATAGCTTAGCAGTTTACAAATATTAGGTTCTGATAACTTATTTTCTGTGAAGTTGCTTCATTTTCTCCAATCACTGTTTTTTTTGTAACCCTCTACCTTTTGGGGGTAAACTGGATCCCAGGTTATCTTCCACAGGTCAGTCTGCATCGTATGAATTGCATCCATAAAAATCTGTCTTTCCCCTACTACACTGAGGCTGCCTCATGGCTTGACACAGCAGTCTCTTAGTAGACTGTTCTACACGACACCAGAGAATGAGAAGTATTCAGATTTGATTCTAGAATGAGCCTTTCCAATAATTAACTAAAAGCTGGGAAAGAAAATTTCTAATCCTTTTTTTTTCCTGAAATGACTAGCCTGCTTTTAATCTTATACAGTACATATTTTTTGTTTCTTATATTGTAGTTGTCATTTCTAAAAATTCGATTTGGATCTTTTTATATCTTCCATGTTCCTGCTTAGGTGACCATGTGGAATACAGTTACATTAGTTTTAAAATGTTCTTGTTAATTCCAACATCTGCGGGTTGGTTTCAGTCTTAATCTCTTTGAGTGTTATCCTTTCTTTTGTTCATTTGTTAAAAGAATTTTTTGAGGGTTGGGAAGGTGGCTCAGTGGTAGAGGGCTTGCGTTGCATGCATGAGGCCCCAGGTTTGATTCCTCAGCACCACATAAGCAGAAAAAGCTGGAAGTGGCACTGTGGCTCAAGTGGTAGAGCACTTGCCTTGAGCTGAAGAGCCAAGGGTCAGCGCCCAGGCCCAGAGTTCAGGACCCACAACCGATCAAAAAAAAATTTTTTTTTTTGAGAGAGAGCTGGGGGGGGGGTGACTGTTAAAAAGAAATGTGCTCTTTATCTGACTCACATAACTGTAACTCTGTACAACATCACCTTTATAATAACAATAAAAATTAATTTTTTTTTCTAATTCCAGACCTTTAACTCAATGCTTTGAGGTAGCAGTCAGCTTCCTTGCTCTTGACTAGCAGTTTTGCTACTTAATTGGAGATAGAGTGTCATGGATTTTTCTTCCCAAACTGGCTTTGAACTGAGATCTTTAAATCTTAGCTGCTGAGTAGGTAGGATTACAGGCTTAAATCACTAGCACCCAGTGGTAAAAAAAAAAACTTTTTGTCTGGATGACAGCATTATGAATTACATTCTACTGGTGCTGAGTATTTTTGTATTCTTATAAATATTCTTAAGTGTTGCTTTAGAGGCAGTTAAATAATTTAAAAACAATTTGATTGGGGCTGGGAAGGTGGCTCAGTGGTAGAGTGCTTGCCTCGCATGCATGAGGCCCTGGGTTCGATTCCTCAGCACCACATAAGTAGAAAAAGCCG
>NW_012277784.1:0-3595 GCF_000151885.1 Dipodomys ordii
GATTCCTCAGCACCACATAAGCAAAAAGAAAAAAGCCGGAAGTGGCTCTGTGACTCAAGTAGTAGAGCGCTAGCCTTGAGCTGAAGAGCTGAGGGACAGCGCCCAGGCCCAGAGTTCAGGCCCCATGACCGACCAAAAAAAAAAAAAAAAAGAGCAAATAAACTGATATTTACATATGTTCATTGGAGGCATAGAACTAAAAATGATTTATTTTATGTTTTTGCTCATACTGCTTTCCCACATTCTACAGGAAGCAAAACAAATCCTGAGATTATGAAACCTGGGTGGTCCATAAATTTGATGACAGTCTACATTCTTTCCTTTGACCTGGGAGATTTCCTCTGACATTTATTCCTCTTTTACAGGTAGCAGCTCTACACATGCATTCTCTTAACTAGGAGATAACGTTATCATGAATACGCACAGGTTCCAAATCAACTATACTCTTTTGCAAGGAAGTCTCATGATAAAACTTTTTTTTTTTTTTTTTTAGAGAACTGCTAATGAAACCTTTAGGTTTCTTTAGGATTTTTGAATTTTAATAATATAAATGTAAGTCCTATACCCAAGTTTAATTTTTTTAAAACTAAGTCTGAAAGTTACAGAGTCCATAAAATTTACTGCATTTTATAAAGTCCAATAGAGAACATTAAAAATAGAGTTCAAGTCTGGTGCTGGTAGCTCACGAGTGTAATCCTAGATACTCAGGAGGCTGAGATCTGAGGATTCCAATTCAAAGCCAGCCCATGAAGGAAAGTCGGTTGGACTGTTATCTCCACCACAAGTAGAGCTATGGTTCAAGTGGTAGAGTGGTAACCTTGGGCAAAAAAAGCTCAGGGACAGCACTCAGTTCAAGCTGTAGGACAGACACACACACACACACACACACACACACAAGTACAGATCAAGAGATCTGACGAAGTCTGAAATAAGACAAAACTTACAGCCTGAAAGGATGTTGATTCCATAGACATTCTGCTCAATCTGCCCATAGGTAAGAATGTTGCACGTAAGCTGAACGTTCAGTGAACCCACATTTGTAAAGGTGACGCTAGATGCTGTTCTGTTTACAATGGCATATTGTTCTTTAGGAACAGCAAAATGGTTTGTTTTCCAGACAATATAACTAGCATTTACATGAAAATAGTCCATACACTTTTCTTTCAGCACACAAACTGCAGTGAAATTTGAACCACGTTGTACAACTGGAGACTCAGGGCTGATATAACCACATGGCTCCAGAAGTTCACCTGAAAAAGAACAACAGTTTTGAAAATGTAGAAGTAGATGGGGCTAAGGGTATTATTATAGCTCATGGCAAGGTGCTTACTGGTGTGCCTGAGATCCTGGTTTAATCCCCAGCACTGTAAAAGCAAAAGCAAGCAAACAAACAAACAAAAAGCCTGGCTGTCCTGGTACAGAATGATACCTGGCTGGCGGCATTCACTGCACAGTCACTCAGGCTTCACTAAAATATTTCCTAAAGCAAGAAGGAAATATACACTGAAAGTTAACATGGCCAAAGAATAAGAATGGGACAAAACAAAACAAAACACAAGTATATTTGGGTGTCTCAGCTGACAGTGTGCTATTATGCCTTCCAAGACTAGAATACTAAGAAGGAAAAGCTCCATTTCTCTTGGAATATTTGCCTTGCAATCCAGCCAAATGTAAAGACCACATGAAAAGGCTATGTATGTTGCTCTGGCCAGTGGCTCCTGGCAAAACCCTCATCTGCGCCACTAACATTAGGCATACAAGTGAAAGGGCCCACAGAGGACTCAGCACTCTTTGAATACACTAGCTGAGGCCCCTAGGATTGTTGAGTAAAGTCAGTCTGGCTATGTCTCGCTGTCTGCCTGTCCTGACCCAAATAAAAGTTGAAACTATGCTATATCTTAGCTGCCAGGAAACTATGTTACTCTGTATAAATAATATTCATATCTAAGTAAATAATGAAACTGCTATACTCTGACCACATCTATTTCTGATACATTTGTTTAAAAAGTCAATGATTTTAATGGTAAACTGCAATAACTCTCCGTATTTACTAATTCTTCACAACAACACCTATCAGTACAGACCATGATGAGCCACATTTATAGATACTGAGACACAAATTATGACTAGCCAAAGTCCTACAGTTGTTAAGAGGGAGCACTGGGATGGCATTATATTTTTAAATATAATACAGACAATCAAGAGAAGAATCCTAAGGGCAGTGAGCTTGCATAGGAGTGGAAACCCATCATATACAAAATGATTAAGATAACTTAAGTTTAGTTTGGGGAAGAGCCTAGAAACAAGGAAAGAAGTCCTTGAGTACTCGAAGAAGTCATAAGAAAGAAGAAAATTAGGACTACTCTAGAATTAGAATTAATGGGGAAAAATTATAAAAAATTATCTTCATGAGTAAGGAAGGTTGGCTATAGCTCAGTGATAGAGTATTTGCCTGTGGTGAAACATCAAGTTTTTTCTTTTAAACTGTCACAGGCCTACATGTTTGATCTGTAACTCCACTATGTACGTACCTGTATGTCATAGCTATATCCATCTGTTAAGAGTTTCTAAATATGTATTATTACTTTTTGCATGTATCTCATTTTGGATCAGTAATGACAAGATCTCAGCTGAGCATCAAGCTCAGGATGAGCGTTTTAATAGTGTTCCTTCAGATGTCTCTTCATTCTGACAATGCAACCACATTGCTCAGTGCTCAGTACTACTGTGGGCAATTAATGAGTGAAGTACAAACAAATCTCTTGTCTTAGTCTCATTATGTATTCATAAACTGATTTGATAAATGGAAAAGATAATAAGAAAATAAAAGCAAAAAAGCCCCAACACTTTTTGCCCCATCTTAAAATTATTCTAAGTAATCAGCACTTAGTATTGCTGAATGACCAAGAACTTGAACTCAAATTATGTAAAACAATCTTCATAAACTTTACTTACTAAAATAATTGTAATACATTCTCTCATTAATAATCCTAGAAAGAATAAACATGATAGCATAATTATTATTGATTATTAATTAATTATTAAATATAAGCTTAATGATATAAGTATATAAAAATATATCAGCCTAATCATATACTTAGAAATCAGGACATATCATGAATCTTACCTAAAGATTCAGCAGTGAGGAAAATAACCAAAGCTTGCACTAGCCAGAACTGCAACTTCAACATCTTGTACAATTATTTCTGAAACAGACACGGGTAATATTTTAATATTTTATATTTTTCTTATATACACACAACAAAAATCTGGGTGCAATGGAATACATCTATATCCAGCAATGTGGGAAGCTTAAATTAGGACACAATTTGAAAAAGCAGTTAAAATTAAAAAGAGGGCTGAAGGAAGGCCTGGCTGAAGGGAGAGAGTACTTGCCTAGCAAGTGTGAAGACCTGAGTTCAAACTCTAGTACAGGGAAAAGAGGGAAGGATGGAGAATAGGGATTACTTATTGGATTTTTGTTTTTTGTTTTGTTTTTGTTTTTTGGGTCCAGTCATGGGGCCTGAACTCTGGGCCTGGGCGCTGTCCCTCAGCTCTTCAACTCAAGGCTAGCGCTCTACCACTTGAGCCACAG
>NW_012277785.1:0-2353 GCF_000151885.1 Dipodomys ordii
AGTGGTGCTGTGGCTCAGGTGGTAGAGCGCTAGCCTTGAGCTGAAGAGCTGAGGGACAGCGCCCAGGCCCAGAGTTCAGGCCCCACGACTGGACCCCCCAAAAAATGACCAGCACATAAAGCAGGCGTTGTTTAAGTTTGGACCCCAGTGGGAGGAAGAGGGTGAATGGGAAGGGTCCATGCAGACAGCTACAGTCCAGGCTGGTGGCTCATGCCTGTCATCCTAGCTACTCAGGAGGCTGCGACCTGAGGATCGCAGTTCAAAGCCAGCCAGGGCAGGGAAGCCCGTGAGACTCTTATCTCCAATGAATTGTTAAAAAGCCGGAAGTGAAGCTGTGGCTCAAAGTGGTAGAGTGCTCGTTTTGAGCACAAAAAGCTCAGGGATGGTGCCCAGGCGCCGAGTTCAAGCCCACACAAAAGGAGGGGGGGTGTGGAATGGGGAGAGGGACAGAGCAGGTGCGGCGCTGCGTGTGTGTGGAAATATCACGATAAAACTCCCCACGGGAAGACACTGGGCATCACTAGCTGGCGGGGAAGCACAGTCACACACACCCCTGCACACACAAGGAGAGGGTCTCACACCCCTGCACGCACAAGTCCAATGACACGCGCGTGTGTGAGCACACAAGCCCAGCACCGGGGCACCTGAGGGCCGCTGCTCTGAGCGGGCGTGGGTTCCTTGGTCTCTTGGTCACCCCATGAGATCTGACAGATGAGGAAACTGAGTCACAGAGCAGCCACCTCCCCTCCCCAAGCTAGCTAGGAAGAGCCCAGTCCACACTTCGGCTGGGAATGCTATGCTCCTCCAGATCTCAAGATCACAAAGTTGAGAAACAAACACCTCTTCCTCCCCTCACCCCTGCCCCCCGTCCCGGGCTCCCCTCAATCCTGAGTGGGGAGTGTGGATGCCGCTGTGCCCTCCTCTCTGGGGTCCTCCTTACCCTCTGCTATAAAGAGGGGGTGGGACATGGCCCAGCTGCCAGAAAGTTCTGCCCAAGTCCTGACTCTCCACCAGGCCGGAGACACCCCCCCTCCCCTGTGGGTCTAGGGAGACCCCAAGATGGCAGAGTTGGGTGACAGCACAGGGGGCTCTCTCTGGAAGCAGGGTAGGGGACCCAGGGATAGGCCTTGGGGAAGAATGTGGATCCCAACTCCCTCCTTTCCTGTACCAATGAGACAAGGGCTACCAGAGATGTTAAGTGACTTGCAGAGCGTCACACAGCACTTGGGCCGTAGAGGGCAGAGGACGGGGCTCCAGGCAGCAGCTCCCAAGCCTGCCATCAGAATCATTCTGGGGAGAGGTTTCAAAAGCTCAGACCCGGATTTAAGCTTTGGGGGTGGTGAGGTCTGCTGAGCTCACCTGGCTGAGGGACTGGGGTGCGGCAGCATTTGGGGGAGGCAGGGCATAGGGGAGGTAGGGGAGCGGGTGGAGGATAGAAGGCCCTTTCTCTCTACTGTGCTAAAACCCCCGGGCAGCAAGGTGCTGTGGCTCAGGCCTGTAATCCCAGCTACTTGGGAGATGGAGACTGGGGAAAGATCACCAAGGCTGGCCTTGGGTAAAAAGCACACCGTCCTTGCAGTCAAATAGTAATTAAAGCCAACAGGGCCTGGAGGTGTGGCTCGGGTGGTAGAGCCCCTGTGAAGCCAGCTAGCACCCCGAGGCCCTGAATTCAAACCTCCCAATACCGCCGAACGCAACCCAAACCCAACCAAATCAACCACAGGGACGCGCACAATCCCACCAGGGAAGCGGCAAGGGCCCAGGAGTCTTGGGGTTCTCGACTTGTGGAGAAATTGGGGGGCGGGGGTCCACGAACTGGGGCTGGAAATAATGAGGTCTTCCCTTCCGTCAGTTCTAACCGCAACACGCCTCTCTCTCTGGGTGTCTGCGTAGGGGAAATGGCAGGTAACTAACTTTTCAGGGCGGGACAGTGGGCAGCGCTCAGCCTGCAGTACGGCGGGGCGCCCTGGGCTCACCCGCCTGTCCTTGGCTTCTGGCCGCATTGCCAGGATGGCCGCCCAGTCTGAAGCGCAGCTGCTTTTGGACTTGGCTGACAGCAGTCGGTACCTGCGGCCCACGGGCGTCCCTGGCCCTCTCCCCGTGCCCCCTGCGCCCCAGAGGCCGCCTCCCCGCTCCAAACCAACTCAGCAGCGCCGGCCCAGGCATTTCTCCATCTTGCTCACCGAGAGAGAATGCAGATTACAAAGGGCCAGCAAATGGTTTTTATAAACTCTTATTTTCTTGCCACAGCCCTGCCTTTAATTAGCTCTAAGGACGACCAGGGCACCGGGTAAGAATGGCAGGAGGGATGGGGGGGGGCTGGGGCTGCGGCTTGTCAGCGGCCACTGCCAGG
>NW_012277786.1:0-1511 GCF_000151885.1 Dipodomys ordii
GCTCTACCACTTGAGCCACAGCGCCACTTCTGGCTTTTTTCTTTTTTGCTTATGTGGTGCTGAGGAATATCGAACCCAGGGCCTCAGGCATGCAAGGCAAGCGCTCTACCTGTGAGCCACCTTCCAGCCCTTCATGAACTTTCTTGCCTGCGCTGGCTTTGAACCCTGATCCTCAGATCTCAGCCTCCTAAGTAGCTAAGATTACAGGCGTGAGCCACCAGCGCCCAGCTTTCACATGGTCTAAATCTTATTACTAGCAAAATGGAGAGTACAATTCACCCTCTGTAGCCATGGATTCTACAGATTAAACCAACCAAAAATACTCAAAATCACTTTTTTTGGACAGAAGTGAATATGTACTAACTTTTTTTTCTGTCATTTCCTAAATAACACAGCATTATGGTATTTGTTTTTGCTAACATCATACTGATTCTTATAAGTAATCAAAGGGATGGTTGAAGTATGTGGGAGAATGTGTATAGGTTATATGTAACTATTATGTCATTGATATAAAGAACTTGTATCATCTGTGGATTTGGGTACCTGGAGGGAAGCCTGAAGCAGAGAATCCACTCCTCCATGGATTCTGAGGGAACATGAACACTATTTCCTTCTAATAGTGTAGGCTATATAGTAACTGGCTCTCCCTTCTGCCAGTGTCTGGGCTTCTCCCATTCCCTACCATTTCCCCTCAAACTGAGCCAAGAAATAGTTAACTTGACTATGTGGAAATGCAAGTTTTGTTTTGGGGTAGTAAAAGATTCTATTTATGCTTCTTTTTTTAATGAGACACAACATTGGCCTTGTGCATAACTCAATGTACTACATGCTTGTCAGTATGGTCTGACTTTCATTTGTATTTGATTGTGTTTGTGGCTCATGTAGCACAGCTCTGAGTAAAACACTTGGCAGAATAGGTGTGGGTAAGGAGAAGTTGTAAGGGCCGGTTACAAATTTAGAAGAACAAAGACTCCATAAGGGGAATGGCTTGATAGATCTAGAAAAGCCTCTTACAAGTACTTCTCTCTTGGTCCCATCCTTTCCTCCTATACTAAATCCCACTAATTTCTTCTGCGTTGTCATTACGTTACCATGTTCTTTTAATATGCAAATATTTCTAGGAAGAGGAAACCACATCACATCTCTGTTTAGAAG
Organism: Dipodomys ordii; assembly: GCF_000151885.1. Taxonomy (NCBI): domain Eukaryota; kingdom Metazoa; phylum Chordata; class Mammalia; order Rodentia; family Heteromyidae; genus Dipodomys; species Dipodomys ordii. The sequence continues at coordinate 1,156 of NW_012277786.1, forward strand.
CTGTCCTAAGATGTTTATGTGTTCAGGGAAAAAATGTAAATCTTAGATAAGCAGGCTTCTATGAAGCCATGAGATCATTCTGGTAAAAGTGCAAGGGTAAGCACGGAAAGCAAAGTGCTTTAAATCCATCAGAGAGATTCAGAAGGCAGGAGTCAAGGCCTGATAGTTAAAAAGACTGAAAGAGGGCTGGGAAGTTGGCACAGTGGTAGAGCGCTTGCCTTGCATGCTCGAGGCCCTGGGTTCGATTCCTCAGCACCACAAAAGCAAAAAGAAAAAAGCCGGAAGTGGCGCTGTGGCTCAAGTGGTAGAGTGTTAGCCTTGAGCTGAAGAGCTGAGGGACAGCGCCCAGGCCCAGA
>NW_012277787.1:0-1728 GCF_000151885.1 Dipodomys ordii
CTCAAGGCTAGCGCTCTACCACTTGAGCCACAGCGCCACTTCCGGCTTTTTTTCTTTTTGCTTATGTGGTGCTGAGGAATTGAACCCAGGGCTTCAGGCATACAAGGCAAGCGCTCTACCACTGAGCCACCTTCCCAGTCCTAAACAATCAAATCTTGACTGATAGTTTCTGACACTTTCTTTGGTGTAAGCCCTGAAGTTCCAAGCATGGCCAATTTTAATCAACACTGATATGACATCATGACATCATGAATGTAGAGTTGGATAGGCCAGGAAATAACTCACTAATACAACTGCAATGGCCTAAAACAAGCACAGTCAAATATAGTAAAAAAAAAAATTAAGTATTTTTAATATCATTACCTTTATTTCTATATAATTATTTAAATTATTATATAGTTTAATTATTAATAGAGGTTATATTTTATAACTGACTCAGAAGACTCTAGAAGGTTCTTGCTACTCTATACCAATTGGCCCTGGCACACCATTGAGGGTGGCTGCCTGTTCTTTGTGTTCTAGCTGTCCTCAGCTTATAATTTAGCCAGCCTCTAAGCCTGGGCTTAACCTCTCCAGGGACACCCCACCCCCTTCATTCATGGTCACCATCCTGTGTTTCCCTCTGGAGCCAAGATGGGGCTTTATGCAATCTGTTTGCAACAAAGATAGGCCAGGACAGGTCTGCACTCCTGCCGGAAGCTCAGCCCCACCATAAAGAAGTGCTAGAAGCAGTTTAAAGAATTAGGAAGAGAGTGCCAGCCAGTGACTAAAGCCTAGTGCAGCCATAAAAATCTGCCCCTGGTTATGTCCTGAGAAACAAGGCGTTGGCTTTGAAAGCATTTTGATTTCTCTACCTGAAAAACTTAACCTCCAAACTTTAATTATAGAAAGATCATAAAACTCAAATTCCAATATCAAAGGACATTCTCAAGGATGTGGACTTACGATTTATAAGTTTTGTAATGCTTTAGTTAGTGACTACAAAGTTCTTGCATTGGCCTTTTTGTTGGTAATGTGTGGACTTTTTAAGTTTTCTTTCTCATGGTAGCAGATTTTTAATAATAAGACTTTGATCTTTCAAGAAAGGTTAATTTGTTTAAAAATATAGTGAAAATATTTCTTCCATCTTTCATAGCTGCATTCTTATTGACAGGAGCTGGAATCTTAGAGGTGAGTGTCCTTCACCCACTGGGGACCTGGAGAGGTGAGAATAAAGATGGCTTCAGCCAACATGAATTGTTCCCTATAGTTAAGTGATGCCAACATCTGCACATCTGTACATCTGTACATGCAGATAAACTTTTTTCATTGTTGTTTTTTGAGACAAAGCCTCCAACTCAAGATCTTTTTGCCTAAGCTTTCTGAGTGTACATTTTGGTTTGGGGGGAAATATTTCTCACTGAGTTTCATTCATATATTTTAAATGTGCCCTTAGTTCTAGTAAACCTAGCTTTCAACTTGACTCATACTGGAAATGACTGAATACAGGGAAGATGGACTGGAATCGTTACCCTCCTATTCTCAGACTCCCAAGTAGCTAGGGTTATAGTTAAAGTTATAGGGTTATAAACAAGCTCATATGTGTTTAATATGTTTATACTATGTATTATAACATTCTCACACTATGGATGTGAATATATTCCATTTTTTTGGGTCCAGTTGTAGGGCCTGAACTTTGGGCCTGGGCACTGTCCCTCAGCTCTTCAGCTCAAGGCTAGTGCTCTACCA
>NW_012277788.1:0-4937 GCF_000151885.1 Dipodomys ordii
CATGGGGCCTGAACTCTGGGCCTGGGCACTGTCCCTCAGCTCTTCAGCTCAAGGCTAGCACTCTACCACTTGAGCCACAGCGCCACTTCCGGTTTTCTGTTTATGGTGCTGAGAAATTGAACCCAGGGCCTCATGCATGCAAGGCAAGCGCTCTACCACTGAGCCACTTTCCCAAGCACAAACCAAAGAATTTGAAAAAAAAACCAATACAAGTAAATATTACCACAAACACCAATGGGATGAAACTTTAATAAGGCTAATCTCCATGCTATGTGTGACTGCCATAGGAGTAGTTCAATCTAGGAAAGCATCCTGGATGAAATGATAAAAGCAAGCAGGAAGAAAATGCCTGACCAAGACCCATTTCTTACTATGATCTTCTCTTCCTGGGCAGTAAAGGCTTCTTCAAAGTCATCATGCTTCTGAAGAAGGGCTTCAACACTGCCCAGTGAGTTTCCCAGATCTTCATTGTCCAGGAAGGCCTGTAGGGCAAAATAAATACATCCTGATGTCCTTATTGAAGAGAAAGCTTCTTCTTGAAATAAGGACTAATGAAAGAGGCAGAAGGTTTGGAGAGCAAGGTGGGAATTAACACAGACTAATACAATAAGCAGAAAAACTTGAAGCAGTATGAGCTTTGGACTTTTCTCCCATTGGTCTCACAGAATTTTTTTACCACTATCTCTGGGTCTGTTTACATACAATTATCTCAACCAGTCTAGGCATTATTTAAGGTTTTAAAACTACCTCAAGAGGATAACTTACTTCCTCCAGGAAATCACCTCTGATACTTCCTCTTTTCCCTGTCTGACTCATCATAATTTTTCCCCCTGATTCCTTGCCCACTTGATATTCTTTTGACTGTTTAATTGAGGTCAAAGTTTCTGTGCTAGCATTTAGATATACATTTTCTGGAGACCGAATTTTGCTATGTAGTTGAGGCTGACCTTGAACTTTTGGTCTTCTTGCCTTAGTCTTCTGAGTGCCAGGATCATTGGTGCGCTACTACAATTGGCTGGTACTTAAGTATTTTTCCATGTCTTTTTGCCTGTGAGGAAACTGTGGGAGGTTTGTTGAGCATGCTCTGATGTTTGTTTTTGTCATGACTCATTTTCCAGTTTCCAGACAGTCTGGTTGTGAGGGTTATTGATAAAAACCACTGTGCTAAAGGAAAGGCAGGAGAAGTGATTTCTGAGGACTGGCTGGACCCCCTCCTAGATTACTTCTTACTGTTGTGACCAAAATACCCAGGAGAAGAATGGAAAGGAGAAAGGATTGATTTTGGCTCATAGTTTCATCATATTCAGTGGTTCCATGATTATTTGATGCAGGTGCTTAGAAAGAACATTACAGTGGCAAAGGATGTGAAAGACAAGAGTGTTCACCTCATGCTAGGCAAGAAGAAGGGAAAGAGACAGGAAAAGATATCCCTAAAGGACACGTCCCCAGACCCACTTCTTCCAGCTAAAGAAAGCACCTGAGAAAATTTCCAGAGCCTCCTATATTAGTGCCACCACTTTGCAACCAAGCTCCCAAACACAGCCCTTTGGGAGGACATTTCACATTCAACCCATCACATTTCATGTTACCTCTTGTCTGCTCATCCAACTGTCCACTTGCTCACTGTCTCGAGAGAAGAGGTGAAAATCCAAGCACTGCTGGTACTGATGCTGACGCCTGTCCCACAGCTCCAGCAGAGCAGCCCAGGCATTGGCAAGGGCTGTCATCTTGGGAAAGGAAGAGAGCATATATTAAACACTATTTAACTCATTAAATTTATCTATATTTTTCTGAGTAGCTAATAGATATAAATTTGGGGATGATTGAGAGATACAAAAATGCATACAAAGGAAGCATTTTTCTTAAGGTTCCAACATCTAAATGAATAGCTGTAATATTAGAACAGTGGGATGAAAAACCATAAAAGAGAAGTATTCTCTATATGTATAAAAGGGAAGAAAAACATCTATTTAGATCAACAGAGCCAGAGAGCAAAAATACTGGGCTAAACAGTGTTTTAAAGCGGAATGAGTATCAGGAAATGAGTATTGGGAAAGAATAGTAAACTATGAACAAGTGATCCATTGGGACAAAATGTAACTGTTCGAAATGTACTCCAGAGAATATAGGGTCTAAAAATGGGTAGCATTCTGATGAAGTTCAAGTTTGTATAACACATAAAATGTCAGAACAAGAATTGGGTTGTAATAAAAAAAAAGCCATCAGTACATGAGAAAAACAGCCACCAAGAGAAAAAAATACATTCTTAAGTCTAGAAAAATAGTCTTTGTTTCTAAGCAAGAATCTATTCAATGAATTCCAGCTCATTTTAGCTATTGCTATTTATTGCATCAAAAAGCAGCCTAAATTCTCAGAATTCCAGGAATAAAATTCACTTTTCAAGGACTTAGGGTTCTGCCAAAGAACACAATCGATATTGTAATGTTCCAGAGTCCTGGGCAACTCAAAAATATGATTGTTTCAACTTCAGCCATTAAACACAGCTTCAGGCTGTACTCAGAATTTAGAGAGCTAAAGAGAGGCACACAACCCAGATGCCCCTCAGTAGATGATTGGATCAAGAAAATGTGATGTGTGTGTGTGTGTGTGTGTGTGTGTGTGTGTGTGTATACAATGTAATTATATACTTCCATCAGAAAGAATGACACCACCTCATTTGTAAGGAAATAGACTTAGAAAAAATCATATTAAGTGAAGTAAGCCAGACTCAAAGACACACTGGCCCTATGGTTTCCCTTATTTGCAATAATTAGTATACGTCTAGGATAACCTTAACAGATGATCAGAATATCTCAGTAGCTATGTACATATGACCATATAAGATGATGTTAAGCAAAATGAATTTCAAGACATGGACACAAGAGTTTTTTCTTTGTTGTTGTTGTTTTTAGTGTACTATGTGATTTCTTGTTTCTTATGATTTCCTCCTATGGTTTATTCCCTATTGTCACTGTATTTGATTTTGGTACCCTGGAATTGTCTATACATTTATATGAATTGGGGAAGGGAAAGGAAGCAACAGAATTGTGAGAAAAAAGACAAGGGGGAACCAATGTAACAGCGATATACACAAGACAATATGTTGGAAATGACCTGTACACCTGAGGGGGGGGAACAGGCTGGGGGGAGGAAAAAAGGGAGAAAATTGAGAGTTGGGGTAAGAAGTTCAACAAGAAATATACTTATTACCTTACTTATGTAACTGTAACCCCTCTGTACATCACCTTGACAAGAAAAAGAAAAAGAGAGAGAGGCACACTAATCCTGTCATGCCCCGATTATGCATCTGGAACAAAATCTCACTGGATCAGGAGGCTAAGGCTAGCTCCTATGACCCATGGAGTTGGAAAGATGGAAAACATGATTTCCTCATCACTGCTGCTCTGTGTTTAAATTTGAGCTTAATTTGAGGTTGCACGGAAGAGTGAAGAAGTGGCATAGGTGCCAGCCATGCACCAGGCATTGGTATGGACACAGTCGAGGTCCTGTGGCTCAAGGCACAAAACTCATTGAATTTACAATCTAGGGATGAAACAGAATATGTTAGGAAGGCAAATATATGGAGGTTAAGATTAGGTAGATGTCAGACCATTGATGAAATAAAGCTCAAGAGGCAATCACTCACTGGTGTCCTGAGAATGTCAAGTGACTCAGTTTAGTTAAAACATCTGAGCTGCAGCAATGTGAAAGTCATGTCCATACTATTATCATGTTTAGGTGGCTTCTAAGTTGTTTAAATCAGAGAGTACCATAGTAACGAGGTGAAAAGAGAGCTATATTTGTAATTGAAATGTCACAAATCCCATTAAATAAATTACCTTTTCTTTAATTTCATCAGAAGCATCGTGATTGCCGTCCAGCAATTCTTGACCAGTTGCATCAGCCGATTGAAATCGGTCGTCATAAGAGTCGATCTCATGCTGTGGCCACAAGACAAATCATCTCAAACAGAGCAGCAAACCTTCTGACTTTCTTGGCACCGAACCAAACCCCCTCTCAGGCACTGAACCAAATCTCCCTTCTATAGGAGAGGCCTTTGCTCTTTACCTTATGCTGCTGGTGCCTGGCTAATAGGGCTTCCCCACTGGCCACATCTGTTGGCAATTCATCAGCATTGATGAGTGCAGTTTTCTCATTCATCCAGCCGGAGAGCTCATCATAGTCAGACAAGAATCGATGGTACCTGTAGGACAGGTGAGGTGCAGGATAGGTGAGGCAAAGGGCAGCCAAGGGAAAAAAAGAGAGATTTGAAAGGACTTGAACAACCAGTTAGGGTTGGGCTGGTCTCTGACATGTGACATGCTTCTCCTGCTAATACTCCTCTTCTTCCTCTGATATTACAATGGTAGTATGTGTGTGTGCATGAGTGTCCCAAGTACAACACGTTAAAGTCACACCTACTCCAGAGGCACTTGAAATAGAGGAGAAACCCCACGATGCAACCAGTAGATAAATAACAGACATCATTTCATGGCAAGAAGTACTCGAATTAGGAATTCTTTATGTACCTGAGCTTATATTTAGCTTATTAATAAAAACATGACAATGGCAAAAATGGTTTCCTATTCGAAAAAAATTAAGTGTTCATTATTTGGATTTATGCCACAAGATAAACATGGTCTTCTGGTGATGACAATACTAAGTATAAGAATCAACTATTAAAATAATGCCTGATCATGACCATTTCTTGTAAGCTTTTGTTGTTGTTGTTGTTGGCTATGGGGCTTGAACTGAGAGTCTGGGTGCTGTCCCTGAGCCTCTTTGTGCTAAGGCTAGTGCTCTACCACCTGAACCACAGAATCACTTCTAGGTTTGGGATTCCTTCCTTCCTTCTTTCCTTCCTTCCTTCCTTCTTTCCTTCCTTCCTTCCTTCCTTCCTTCCTTCCTTCCTTCCTTCCTTCCTTCCTTCCTTCCTT
>NW_012277789.1:0-1456 GCF_000151885.1 Dipodomys ordii
TGGACACTGTCCCTCAGCTCTTCAGCTCAAGGCTAGTGCTCTACCACTTGAGCCACAGTGCCACTTCTGGCTTTTTCTGCTTATGTGGTACTGAGAAATCGAACCCAGGGCCTCATGCATTCAAGGCAAGCACCCTACCACTGAGCCACCTTCTAGTCCCTCAAGTTATTCTTAACTTTGGATATCCTTGAGCAAAACAGCTAAGGAACAGTACCCAAGGTCTTGAGTTCAAGTTTCAAAACAAAACAAAAATCATGAGCTAAATGAATGCAAGGGAAACAAATATCATAAGAACAGATGATCTCTACTGAGAAACTATGTTCATTTTAAGAGTCTCCTTTTAAACAATTCTAATTAGCTTGGCAAAAACAGTTCCTTTGTCTATTTGAGTTCAGAAGCATGATTATAAGGGAGAGACTTAGGTAGGGTACAAATGTAACTTCTGGAAAAGAGCACACACAAGTACTTAAAAAGCAGAGACATTAGTGGAAATTCATGGCAATGTAAAAGAGCCACAGATAACTTCCGTAGCAAAACTCATGTTGATGGATAATCTAAGTGTTCCTGAAAAGACGCACTAAGCATATTTTGTTTCAGAAGCCTAGAGAATTAATGAGCAATATTGTTTAGAAAAATCTAATGAAATTCTCAATAATAGTAGTAGTAGTAGTAGTAGGTAAAAGTTTGTGAGACAGTTGCAAAAAAGCTTATATAAAAAATTATTTTCAGGGGCTGGGAAGGCGGCTCAGTGGCAGAGTGCTTGCCTTGCATACACAAGGCCCTGGGTTCAATTCCTCAGCACCATGTAAGCAGAAAAAGCCAGAAGTGGCACTATGGTTCAAGTGGTAGGGCTCTAGCCGTGAGCTGAAGAACTGAAGGAAAGCTCCCAGGCCCAAAGTTCAGAGCCCACAACCGACAAAAAAATTAAAAAAAAGAATAATTTTTAGCTGGGCACCAGTAGCTCACACCTATAATCCTAGCGACTCAGGAGGCTGATATTTGAGGTTCACGGTTCAAAGCCAGCTCGGGTTGTTATGTCCATGAAACTCATCTCCAATTAACCACCAAAGCCATCCGAGGTGGTAAAGTCCATGAAACTCCTATCTACAATAAACCACCAGATTTGGAAGTGGTGCTGTGGTGCTGTGGCTCAAATGGTAGAGCGCTTGCCTTGAGGTGAAGAGTTGAGGGACAGCTCCCAGGGCCCAGAGTTCAAGCCCCACAACCAATCAAGAACAATTTTTTTTCCTCTGGCCTGGTGGAGCTCCAGTGTTAGAGTACTTGCTTACCAAGCAAAAGGCTGGAGTTCAAATCCCAGTGTCCCTACACTATATTCTGTTATTGTGCTATAGACCCTTATTCTATGTAAACCAGGTATGAATATATACTTGTCTGCATCAATCCTATAAAAAATAAAAATAGGGGCTGGGGAGGTGGCTCAGTGGTAAGAGCGCTT
>NW_012277790.1:0-1898 GCF_000151885.1 Dipodomys ordii
GCTGTCCCTCAGCTCTTCAGCTCAAGGCGAGCGTTCTACCACTTGAGCTACAGCGCCACTTCCGGTTTTCTGGTGGTTTATTGGAGATAGGAGTCTCCCGGTCTCTCCTGCCCGGCCTGGCTTTGAACCGCGATCCTCAGCTCTCAGCCTCCTGAGTAGCTAGGATTACAGGCGTGAGCCACCAGCGCCCGGCTCCCAGCCCTTGTTTACGGCTTTGAGTAGATTGTTTGCCAAGAGGCTGCGCCCCTGTGTGTGCAGTGGCCAGTGTGAGGCCCTCCCCCAGCCCTCCTGACACCGTCATGGCAGCTAGTGAACCACTAGTGTGGCTGTTCATGTTCATGTGCGTTGTGTAGTGGTGTGCTGGCCAAAGCACCGGCTTCTGTAGTCGGTTTCCTCCTCGTGGCGTTCACCACAGCAGTGCTGCCGAGGATGGCTTCATGTGAATGATCCAGTACCAGCTGGCCAGTCTGCTGCACATCCCGCATGTTAGCATCTTGTAACTCTAAGCTTGGGCTCTTTGGCCTGAGGTCTGGCTCTGGCTTGCATGTATACATGTGTATGTGTATGTACGCATGCATACACACACACCCTGTTTACTGTTTCTGAGTTCAGCCTTTACAGTTGCAAATGGGAGTGAGACTGTGTAGCATGTGTCATTTAGTGTCATGCCTCCATGTTTGTCTCCCCCCCACCCCCTTTCCAGTCCTGGGGCTTGAACTCAGGACCTGGGCACTGTCCCTGAGCTCCTTTTGCTCAAGGCTAGCACTCTACCACTTGAACCACAGCACCACTTCCAGCTTTTTCTGTGTATGTGGTACTGAGGAATCGAACCCAGGGCTTCATGCATGCAAGCAAGACAAGCACTCTACCACTAAGCTGCATTCCCGGCCCCTCCATGTTTGTCTTTGTCAGTACAACTGGGAGGGTGGCTTTTCTTGTTTATATAAGGCTGAATAATATCCATCAGGTGCACGTACTTGTGTGTGAGTGTCTGTCTTTATCTGTTGGTCTCTTGCTGCTGAGGTGTTGTCTGGTCTTGGCTGTTGGGCCGCATGTAACAGCTCCCCCACAGGGAGCCAGGTGTTCAGGTGCCTCCTGGAGACACAGCGCCAAGCCAGGCTAGAGTCAGCCAGAGTGGTTCCGTGCAGAGGCTGATCAGGTAGAAGGGAGGGCAGAAGGATCCCCTGCAGAGGACAGTCCCCAGCTCTGCCACTCATGGGCTGGAGCTGGAAGATGATTGACAGCCCAACTGGGGCATCCCAGCAGAAGCACCAGGCAGTGTGCAGGAGCCTGGCTCCGCCCCTGCGTGTTTACTTTGGGATATCAGGCTGTGGGATGCTGGTGTGGTTCCCAGGGACACCACAGACCCTCACCTATCCACCCTCGTCTGTGCTACGTCTAATCCACAGGTCAGAGGAGCTCTTAGACGGCCTGTGCACTCTGTCACCGTGTATAATACCATAGGCAAACCCTCAGGCTCAGCATTTATTGTTGAGATGAGGTCTCATTAACTCTGTGTGTGTGTGTGTGTGTGTGTGTGTGTGTGTGTGTGTGTGTGTGTGTGTGTGTGTGTGTATGGTACAAAGGGGTTGCATTGTGGTATTTTCATGCATACCTAGAGTGCACTTGGGTCAAATCCCTCACATTTTAAAAATTATTTATTTGGTGCTGGTCCTAGGGCTTGAACTTAGGGTCTGAGCACTGTCCCTGAGTTGTTTTTTTTGTTTTTTTTTTGGTCCAGTCGTGGGGCCTGAACTCTGGGCCTGGGCGCTGTCCTTCAGCTCTTCAGCTCAAGACGAGCGCTCTACCACTTGAGCCACAGCGCCACTTCCGGCTTTTTTCTTTTTGCTTATGTGGTGCTGAGGAATCGAACCCAGGGCCTCATGCATGCAAGGCAA
>NW_012277791.1:0-1362 GCF_000151885.1 Dipodomys ordii
CCAACACACACACACACACACACCCTGAGTTCAAGCCCCAGGACCAACACACACACACACACACACCCTGAGTTCAAGCCCCAGGACCCACACACACACACACACACACACCCTGAGTTTAAGCCCCAGGACCAACACACACACACACACACACAGGATCCAGGAATCTTAGCACTTCCATTTGCCTGTCTCCTGATTATGGAAGAAAGGGGATTTCTGTTAAGATACTGTAGTCTACCTACAATAATTTTATTAAACTTGAGATAATAAATACTGTGCTCCAAGTATTTTAACATTTAATTATCATTTGTTTCAGGTTTGATCCTAAATCTCAAAATATGGAGAGCACCTCATGAGACTAACTATTTTGATGACCAAACTTTCTGGGAGGTAAGATAATTTAACCTATCAATATGATCGTCAGGCACCATTGGCTCACGCCTATAATCCTACTACTCAGAAGGCTGAGATCTGAGAATCAAACTTTGAAGCCAGCCCAGGAAGAATAGTCCATGAGACTCTTATCTCCAGTTAACCAGCATAAGGCCAGAAATGGACTGTGGCTAAAAAAAAAAAGAAGAAGAAAGAAAGAAAAGAAAGAAAAAAAAAAGCACAATTCAAAAACTTGCAAAGCCAAACCATCCAGGGATAATTTGTGTGTGTGTGTGTGTGTGTGTGTGTGTGTGTGTGTGTGTGCGTGCGTGCGTGTGTGCGTGCGCGCACACACTAGTTCTGGGGCTTGAATTCATGGCCTAGACACTGTCCCTTAGCTTTTTTTGGTCAAGGCTGGTGTTCTACCACTTGAGCCACAGCTCCACCTCTGGCTTTTTTGCTGGTTAACTGTAAAGAAGACCCTCATAGACTTTCCTACCAGCCCCGAACTTGGCTTTCCTGACTCTCCTGAACCATGATCCTCAGATCTCAGCCTCCTGAGTGCCTGGGATTACAGCTGTGAGCCACCAATGCTGAGTTCTTTCATTTTGTTTTGTCTTGTTTATGGTAAACCATACAAGACCTCTTAAGCATCACAGCGTTCTTGAATAGCCTTATTACACTTCAAGGAAACAGGCAGCTGGGGCTGGAAGGGACATGGAAAATAGCTCAGTACAACACATGCTTCATTTGCATAAAGTAAAAAATGAAGCCAGCTCTGCCAGTCCCTTCTCAGTGACTGGCCCTGTCTTGGGCGGGGCACTGAGCCCAGATTCCTGAGTAGCTAGGATTACAGGAGTGAGCCACTGGCTCCCAGCCCACTGACATCTTCTTTTTAAAATTAATTCTCCAGGGGCTGGGAAAGTGGCTCAGTGGTAGAGCGCTTGCCTTGCATGCATGAGGCCCTGGGTTCGATTCCTCAGCACCACA
>NW_012277792.1:0-2154 GCF_000151885.1 Dipodomys ordii
GGGCCTGGGCGCTGTCCCTCAGCTCTTCAGCTCAAGGCTAGTGCTCTACCACTTGAGCCACAGTGCCACTTCCGGCTTTTTTATTTTTGCTTATGTGGTGCTGGGGAATCGAACCCAGGGCCTCATGCATGCAAAGCAAGCGCTCTACCACTGAGCCACCTTCCCAGCCCTCAGCCAAGTATCTTTAAACTGACTGTTTAAAGCAAAAATATTAATGCCACTATGAGGAGGTAAATGTATGACAAAAATAATACAACAGGTAGGAGGCCAGAAACATATGTGCAATGCTGTAATATTATTATATGTGACTTCTGTGTCTCTTGAAAATAAACTGATAAATTAAAAATGTACACCATAGCTGTCACAGACCTTTAATCCCAGCACTTAGGAGGTTGAGAAAAGAGGATCCTGAATTTGAAGCCAGTCTAGCTTACGTAGTGAGACTCTAGCTAACAAAAGTATGACTATAAATCTAAAAAAATAAGGAAAATATCACAACAAAGAACTATAGTTCATATGTCAACAAAAATTGGAGCATAACAGATACTCAAGAAATATAGAGACAATAGCAACAGAGAAAAGTAATAAAAATGGATAGAAATACAAGAAAACACATAGCAAGATGTAACATTTAAACCAACTATTCCAATAATCATAATACATGTAAATGGACTAAATACACAAATTAAACAGACATTGCCATACTGGATTAAAAAAATAAGACTGGCCTGGTGTGCGAGTGGCTCATGCTTGTAATCCTAGCTACTCAGGAGGCTGAGATCTGAGGATCATGGTTCAAAGCCAGCTCAGGTAGGAAAGTCTGTGAGACTCCTATCTCCAATTAACCACCAGAAGACTGGAAATATAGCTGTTGCTCAAAGGGTCAGAGCATTACCCTTGAGCAAAAAAGCTCAGGGACAGCACTCGGGCCCTGAATTCAAGCCCCATGACTAAAAAAATCCCCCCAAACCTAACAACAACAACAAAAGACTCAAATATAAGTTACCTACAAAACCAAATCAAACATAAAAAACATAAATAGATTAGAAGTAAAAGGACGGGAAAGATATGAAATAACATTACACCAACCCGCAACAAACTGAAGTAGTTTTATTACTACTAAAGCAGATTTTAGAGCAAAGACTATTAGTAGGGATAAAATAGAGTAGTTTTGTAATGGCAAAAGAAATAGTTTGTGAAGATTAGTTATTTCTCTGACTCATCATGGAACTTTCAAATATACAAAGCAAAATGGATTGAGGTGAATAGACAAATCCATAGAGATTGTGTAAGATTTAAAGTTTCTGTCTCAGTCTGGTGGCTCACACCTGTAATCCTAGCTTCTTAGGAGGCTAAGATCTGAGGGAAGTACACTTTGAAGCCAGCCTGGACAGGAAAGTTCATGAGATTCTTTTTTTTTGTGTGTGCCAGTCCTGGGGCTTGAACTAAGTGAGGGCCTGGGCACTGTCTTCCTGAGCTTCTTTTGTTCAAGGTGAGTGCTCAATAACTTGAGCCACAGTGCCACTTCTGGCTTTTTTTAAAAAATAGTTTATTGGAGATAAGAGTTTCACATAGTTTCGTGACTGGGCTGGATTTGATCTGCAATCCTCAGATCTTAACCTACTGAGTAGCTAAGATTACAGGTGTGAGCCAGCAGTACATACCCAGCTCATGAAACTCTTGTCTCCAATTAACTACCAGAAAACTAGAAGTAGATCTGTGGCTCAAAGTGGTAGAGTGCTCATCAAGCACAAAAGCTAAGCCCTGCGTTCAAGCCCCACAATTGACAGAAATAATAATAAAATAAAGTCTCTGTCTTAAGGACTGCTAGAACAAAAAGATGTATGATCAAACCAAGTGGTTCCAGTGCATTGAAATGGAAGGTACAGGAACAGGTGAATGGCAAAACATGAAAGCAGACATGAACTCCGTAACTCAGGTGGTGTTTTCATTATTTTTGCATCCTTGTGACCAAAATACCTCAGCCGGGCGCTGGTGGCTCACGCCTGTAATCCTAGCTATTCAGGAGGCTGAGATCTGAGGATCATGGTTCAAAGCCAGCCCAGGCAGGAGAGACCGTGAGACTCCTATCTCCAATAAACCACCAGAAAACTGGAAGTGGCGCTGTAGCTCAAGTGGTAGAGCACTTGCCTT
>NW_012277793.1:0-1799 GCF_000151885.1 Dipodomys ordii
CTCAGCTCTTCAGCTCAAGGCTAGCGCTCTACCACTTGAGCCACAACGCCACTTCTGGCTTTTTTCTTTTTGCTTATGTGGTGCTGAGGAATTGAACCCAGGGCCTCAGGCATGCAAGGCAAGCGCTCTACCACTGAGCCACCTTCCCAGCATTAAAGTTATATTCTTCAGGTGACAATTCCGCCCACAGACTGATGGGATTTCCTTTGTAGACAGGCTGTCTTCCCCCTTTTCCCTTCTTCTTACCTTTCTTCCTTCTTTCCTTTCCTTGTGAATCTGAGGCCAGGACTCAAGGCCTTGTGCGTGCCATCAGGCCCTCAATCTCTAAGCTACATCCCAGCTCAAGAGCAGTATTTCTTGATAAAACACACAGGCCATAATTTTGTCACTGTCTTATTTTCAGGGATTCTTCAAACTTGTTTTAGAGAGACATTTTTTGAATATTTTCCAATCTATGGAAATAGTTTCTTTCTGATTTTTTTTATTGTGAAAATACCATACAGAGGGGTTACAATTATATAGGCAAGGAGGCCAAAGAAACATAGGTCCCATGGTTTCCCTTAGTTGCAGTAACTAGTATATGTCTGAGTCAAGCAGAAATGGTCAGGTAAGTTGATGTTAGGTGAAATGAACCCCAAGATAAGGACTCTGATTTTGTTTTAACTTCTTCCTCTCCATGATCCTTGGTGTCCTCAAGTTACCCACCTGTACAATGGAGGTATTGAATCGGCCTCATCTGCTGTGAGATCAATAATAGGCATAAAGCTCCAACCAAACATAGTTGCCTCCTTCCCTTCCTCTAGTCATGTTACTCCCTCTTCCTCATCATACATTAACTCCTATCTTCCCTCTTTGGCTCTGGGATCCTTTGTAGATCATTCAAGAAACATTTTTTTTTTTTTGGGTCCAGTTATGGGGCCTGAACTCTGGGCCTGGGCGCTGTCCCTCAGCTCTTCAGCTCAAGGCTAGTACTCTACCACTTGAGCCACAGCGCCACTTATGGCTTTTTTTCTTTTTGCTTATGTGGTGCTGAGGAATCGAACCCAGGGCCTCATGCATGCAAGGCAAGCACTCTACCACTGAGCCACCTTCCTAGTCCCAAGAAACATTTTGTTTTGTGTGTTTTTTTCTTTTATTGTAAAGATGCTGTTCAGAGGGGTTACAGTTACATGAGTAAGGCAATGAGTACATTACTTATTGATCATTATTACTCCTTCCCATGTTGTTGCCCCATTATCCCTTCTCTCCCCAGCCCTCACGCTCCTCCCCACCCTCCCTACCTCCCACCCCGCCGAAGTTATAAAGTTCATTTCCAATATACTGTCCCGTGGGTATCATTGTTGCAATGGGCCATCCTGTGTCCTTGTTTTAGCATTTTGTTATTTCCCTTCCTCTCCCCAGATTAGACATATGTATATACAAGATGCAGAGTGCCAAAATCAAGTACAGCGACAACAGGGGATATGCCATAGTGAGAAGAACATACAAAGGAAACAAATAAATCACATAGTACATTTAAAACAATAACAATAAAGACAGACTCTTGTGTCCATATCTTGGGATTCATTTCACTTAACATCATCTTATATGGTCATATGTACATAGCTTTTGAACTTTTCAGCTCATCTGATAAGATTATCCTATATGTATACGAATTGTTGCAAATAAGGGAAACCATGAGACCTAAATTTCTTTGGGACTGGCTTACTTCATTTAATATGATTTTTTCTAAGTCTTTCCATTTCCTAACAAATGGGGGTGGTGGTGTTCTTTCTGATGAAAGCAAAGAATTTCATTTT
>NW_012277794.1:0-2739 GCF_000151885.1 Dipodomys ordii
TACTAAAGCTACCAGCACAACTATGTTTATTGCAGCATTATTTACCATAGCTAAGATATGGAACCAACCCAGATGCCCCTCAGTAGATGAATGGATCATCACGGTATTTTTGTAAGTGGAGATAGCTTTCCAATACATATGCTGTGAAGACTTCCCTTTGGAGTCCATCCTTGTAGATGCAATGCTGCGTTGACTCAACTACAGTATGGTATCAGGCACAGTTTTTGATAGCCCCATCATAAAATGTAGAAAGTCTTCCTCTAGTAAACCTTTCATTCATGATAACACTGCATACAGAAGAAAAGCATATCAAAATATTCAATCTCCCCTTGAAACACTTTCATGAATCCACATGTTCACCATACTAATGAAAACTGCATTTCTTTGCATTTAATTTTTACTTCTAAAACTATTTTTAGAAAGGCCAAAAGAATAGACTTTAAAAGTAACTGCTGTTTGCCAAGTTCACATGTACATGAGGAACGAAAGAGCAGAATGCTAGAGACTTTGGGCCTTCTAGACTAAGTGTGTGTTCTTCTTTGTCGAGCACATAAATACACATACTACAAAATTACGCTTTTATGACACTTATTTGTCGAAGTCAGATTAAGCAAAAACAATGGGGATTCATAGTCAAACTCCTTTGCTCTCCTCACTACCTGGCAGGTGGCTTAGTGGGCACCATTTATTTCTATGGAATTTTTACTACCCATTGCAAAGGGTGATGAAGTGTTAGTTCATGAATACAAGGACTGAGCTTTCAAAAACAATAGTTCAGAATGGAAAAAACACCATTTGAGAATACCACTTCTTTTTAAAAGTCTCTAATGATGCCCATACCTTCTGTCTCTGGGGCTAGTTTCAAATAACTCGAAGTTGGTAACATCAAAAATCTATCTGAAGTTGTGGGTACGGCTCAAGTGGTGGTGTGTTTACTTAGCATGTGCCCAGGCCTAGGTTCAATCTATAGTACCTAAATACACACACACACACACACACACACACACACACACACATCTTTGAAAAGAGAAAATGCTATCTGAACTGCATGAAAGAAGCTATAAAAATTGTTATTGTTTATTTTTAAGCCAGAGAAACCAACTCAAAAGCAAAAGAGGGTATTCAAAATATCAGGTGACACACTGGTTAGCTCTGGAGTCCAACTGTTTTGAAGATTCCTACAGAACACACTCTGAACTCGAGTAAAAGGTATGCATCAAGATAGGGAGTCTACAGACTGTTGCCACTGGCATTACTGTCAGTATTTGCTAAAGGCTCCATGTTTGCATGCATTTGCACATCAACCCTGGCAGCTTCCTGGGAAGACTTGCTGTCATAGCTAGTTCCCCAATCATCATAAACTAGTTTTATATGCACATTTTTTAAAGAATTCAGGACTCACAGGAAGCTCAGAGAAATGAAGAGGAACAATCCATTAATGTATTTTATTCTACACAGAAGGCATCCTATCTCAGTTCTGCACTTTAACAGAAAAATGATTTGAGGAAAGGGATTGTATCTAATCTTTACTCTGCACCCAATGCAGGCCTGTTTGCCTTCTAGCTGCCAAGCCGATAACTACTAACTTTAAATATTTTATTTAGACTACACTGCTCAATTTTCAAGTTTACCTATTAATACTGACAGGTTTCAAAAGTCAAGAATCATTCCAATACTTTTTGGTTAATTGTCTCTAACAGGAAAATCAAGAATATCTCTCACTACAGAAGTGCAGTTGTATCTTTGAGAGCCAAAGGATGTGAATGGAGAGTTTACAACTAATTCTCCCTGCTCAAAAGCCTTTCAGTATACAATGGTAATTAAGCAAATAAAACTGTTATAGGGATACTTTTATCCTAATATTAATTAATTACTCAAATTAAATAAAATTAAATAATTTTGATTATTAAATATTGTTGAGACAAAGTCCTGCGGTAGGTAGCCCAAGTTGGCCTTAAAATTGTGATCCTCCTGTCCCAGACTCCAGCTAGCCTCATCGGTGTGTACCCTCCTCTTGCCCACCTGAACTAAAATTTTACTCTAAATGTTTTTAAGAAGATTAAACCCATCATGAGATGTTTCATATTCTTCTTTCATTCCTGCTCAAGAGGAAATTCATAAGAATGGTTAAGAGAGGGAAAAGAAGTGTGAGAAGAAAAATAGTACAAAAGAGACAAGAATTGAACATGAAAGGGTGAGCCAAAAAAAAAAAAAAAAGACTATCTAGTCAAGTAACTGGGTAACTACAGAGTGTACAGTCCTGCCAAAACCTGGAGGTTTGAAGAGGGGAAAGGGAAGAATTAAATAAGTCAAACCTGTTGAGAGTACAATAACCAAAATACTGTTCCCGAATATTTCCTTATGTAATCATGGTTTATATTTTATTCTCCTAAGAGGAAAGAAAAAAGTCACCAGCTTAAAAATTTCTCAAATGGGGGTGGTGGAGGGGGCAGGTAGCTCAGAAGGCTGAGATCTGAGGACTGCAGTTTGAAGCCAGCCCAGGCAGCCCAAGTCTGTGAGACTCTTCTCTCCAATGAACTTCCAAATGGTCAGACATGGAGCTGTGGGCTCAAGTGACTGGGGAACCTTGAGCACAAATGAAGCTCAGGGATACATCCTAGTCCTGAGTTCAAGCCCCCAGGATGGCTCCTCCTTCACACACACACACACACACACACACACACACACACACACACACACACACACACACACACACACACACACACACACACACACACA
>NW_012277795.1:0-1465 GCF_000151885.1 Dipodomys ordii
CAGGCCCAGAGTTCAGGCCCCACGACCGGACCCAAAAAAAAAAAAAAGTAATAACGGTTAAGTATTACCTTTCTTTTCAAATAATTTATTAAATTATAAATTTATCTCATCCATAGTTCAATGATAAATGCCTTGAAAGTCAAGTTGACAAAATTTCTGAATTAATAACAAATTGTTCATGTGAGCGAGTATGAGCCTATTCAGACTAAAATTCCTCCTATGCAAACTTACTTGAGGTTTCAGTATTCCACATTTAGTGTGGATTCATGAATCTAAATTTCTGCTCAGGTAGAATTTACTGGGAAATAAAATAAATAAACTTCACTTAATTTTATGTATGATTACACAAAGTAGGAAGTAAGTCTCACGTCTAGCAAAAAAATAACATTTGTGCACCCAAAAAAGAAGAGATGAGAGCATTGTAGGAGTAAGAGGGTCAAATGGCTGAAGTCATGGAGAGTCTAAGTCCATAATTGCAATCCGCTTGTCACAGTGTTCTAAGTTACTCTAACCTTCAACATCATCCAACATAAACTAGAGACCATGGTACTTGGTTTCAGTGTATTAGGATGACACAAGAGAATATGTAAGCATAATGGTACACAATAGCAGATCAATAACAGAGAGAATTACAAAAACCTATTCACTCTTGCCAGTGGGAACTAAAGATAGACCTTATAGAGAATAAATAGTAAATGCACTCAACTTCCTTTGTATAAGCAGATTTTCTAGAAAGGGAATCAAAGATTTGCATCAGATTCAGAGGAGCCACATCAAGCCCAAATATATGTAGCAAAACCAACAACAGAAATAACACATACACACAAAAAAAACTATTATTTGTAGTTTCCTCTTTGGGTTGCAGCTATGTAAATTACATGTTGATTAATAAGTATAAGATCATTGGAACAGCTGCAAATCCTTAGAATTTGTCCTAACACAGTATTGAAGCAACAGAGGTGTTAAACATCTGACCTTTGCAGATGTTACATTCCATTCAAAAGAACAAGGCATAATGAAGTGAGAAACATAGCTCTAAACCTAGTTCTAAAATTTTACCTGAATTGTGTTCCTTTTGTATTAGATTTTTTAGAATGCATTAGCTTTTTATTAAGTTCTTCTGAGAAGAGATGCAGCAAAGAAAAGGTGATTTTTTTTGGGGGGGGGTAGAGGCAGAAGCCAATTCTAACTTGAATATTATCTAGAAGGCATTATGGTACCCACGCACTGGTGAGAGTGGGCAGACTTGGACATGATCTGTCCAACTTGGGGTGTGGGGTGTTGGGGAGAGGAAGTAGGAGAAAAATAAGGGAAGAAGTAACAAGTTTGACAAGAAATGTACTTATTGGTGCTGGGAAGGTGGCTAAGTGGTAGAGCGCTTGCCTTGCATGCCTGAGGCCCTGGGTTCGATTCCTCAGCACCACATAAGCAAAAAGAAAAAAGCCGGAAGTGGCACTGTGGCTCA
>NW_012277796.1:0-3821 GCF_000151885.1 Dipodomys ordii
AAAAGCCGGAAGTGGTGCTGTGGCTCAAGTGGTGGAGCGCTAGCCTTGAGCTGAAGAGCTGAGGGACAGCGCCCAGGCCCAGAGTTCAGGCCCCATGACTAGACCCAAAAAAAGAATCTCATGGACTTTTTCTTACTGGGCTGACTTCAAACTGCAACCCTCAGATAAAATTCTTTCGATTATCTAGGATAACAGGCAGGAGCCACTGGTGCTCAAACTAGGCTTCCATTTTTAAAAACTGTATTAGATGAGAAAGTGTGGCGAGATTATCTTCCTGTCCAGGAAATGGTCTTCCTTGTAATTAAGATAAGTCAGCAGTCACAGCTCTGTACCACCCTCCCAACCCCCGACCCCCACCCCGCCAAAGTTGTAAACTTCATTTTTCGACATAATGTCTTGTACATCTCATTGTTGTAAAGGGTCCAACTGTAACCCTAAACAGTTTGTTTTTTTCCCTTCTCCTCCACAAATTATATCAGCATCGAATACAGTGAAAGCAGGGTTTATACCGTGAGGGAGGTACATACAAAGCAACAAAGAAATCATCTTATAAATATGTTGGAAACAATCGCAAGAAAGAAAAAAATTTGAATCCTTATCTTGGGGTTCATTTCGCCTAACATCAACTTGTCTGACAGTTTCTGTTTATCTCAGACATATACTAGTTATTGCAAATAAGGGAAACCATGGGACCTATAGGCAGGGCTGGAGAGGGGAAGGGATGGTATGGAGAAACAAAGGAGGAGGCAACAATGCTTGATAAGAAATGTACTCACTATCTCACCCATGTAATTGTACCCCCTCTGTATGGTATTTTCACAATAATAATAATAATAATAAAAGAAATGTTACTGACATTATACAGGAACAAGAGGAACATTTGGTTGGAACAGATACTTAAGAGTAAAGTTAAAAAAATCTAAAAAAAATTCACAGCTCTGCAGGAAGAGACCTTTTTGTTGTTTTTCATTTGTTTTATTTTATTAACTCAGTTTCAGAGTATTTTGTTTCTAATGATCCTATCATTTTTAAGGCAAAAATTAAAAACTTTGAAAGTGTATTGGGAGATATCCTGTAACTTTATTTGAAGAATGTTTGCTAGCTCCATGAAGCTTCTAAACAGAAAGCTTGGAAGTCAGAGTTCTGTAATGACAGTTACTTTTCCAGGTTTGTTACAACACTGGAAATAAACATGTGGATGATTTAGTTTGGCCTTCAAGTAGTTGGTCTAGACAGTACAATTTGTTCCAGTGGGGAAAGGCTGAGAAGTGTCAGTGTGAAAAAATATTTTGTGTTTTGTCTTATGGATAAAAGGTTTTGTGTAATTTGAAAGTGGGCATATCACATAATTTAAGAAATGGTCAACTGGGCACCAGTGGTTCATAACTGTACTCAGGAGGCTGAGATTTTAGGATCACAGTTCAAAGCCAGCCCAGGCAGGAAAGTCTGTGTGATATTTTTCTCCAATTAACTGAGAGAAAACCAGAAGTGTCACAATGGCTCAAGTGGTACAGTGTTCACCTTGAACTGAAGAGCTCAAGGACAGCACCCAGGACCAGTTTAAGACCCAAAACCAACCAAAAAAAAAGAAAGAAACGGTCAGTACGTAGGCCAAGTTCAAGCCCCAGGACCAACACACACACACACACACACACACACACACACACACACACATCATCATCATCATCATCATCATCATCACGGAGCTTAATTAAAAGGAAAATCTATTGAAATGTATTAGAGGACTAAACAATACTGATATAAAGACAAGGAATAGTATACTAAAATATACAAAAGTGACTTCAAAAGCAAATGGAGAAGATTGACAGCTGTAAAAATATACTTGAAATTAGGAATGATAGGGTTAAGTGCAGACAGAAACCAAAAACAAGCTGAATAAAATTCAAAATTAGGCAGCTATGGCTAAAATTAGTAACTATACTACTGCTAGAGGAATCAGTAAGATCTATACGCTTGTTGAAGTAATTCTTACAATATAATACAAGATGGGAAATGGACTGTAGTTTAAACCTTCTATGCATTTCATCAAACACATGAGTTATATCTTACGAAGGCTTCTTTCTCTGAGTATGTATTTTGTCCTTGAAGCCATGCAGAGAATTTCTATCTGGTCTTATCAAGATGATGTAGCACTTGGGGACAAAAATGCAGCACAGGAGCCCTGCACTGGAGGCCAAGATGGAGAAGACCTCCACAGCCACCATGACCTTCCCCTTGGCACTGTGGTAGACAGGCAGGAAGGTGAGCCACACACTACAGAACACCAGCATGCTGAAGGTCAGGAACTTGGCTTCATTGAAAGTGTCAGGCAGGTTCCTGGCCAGAAAAGCCACAGTGAAGCTGGCCAGGGCCAGGGAGCCCAGGTATCCCAGGACACAGTAGAAGGCAGTGAGGGAGCCCTTGTTGCACAGGATGATGATATGGCCATGTTCAGAGTATACATCAGTGTCCACAAAGGGAGGAGAGGTTCCCAGCCAGAGTCCACAGAGAGTCACCTGGATGAGGGTGCAGATGGGAATGATGAAGTTAGGAGCCCCTGATACAAGCAGCCACCTCATCCTTCTCCCTGGAGAAGTGGCCCTGAAGGCCAGAACCACAGTCACTGTTTTGGCCAACACTGTGGAAACAGCCACAGTGAAGACAAGCCCAAATATGGTCTGCTGCAGGATGCATGTGATTGTGTTGGGACGGCCAATAAAGAGCAAGGAACAGAGAAAACAGAAGATGAGGGAGATGAGCAGGATGTAACTGAGAGACAGGTTGTTGGCTTTCACAATGGGGGTGTCCTGATACTTAACAAAGACCCCAAGAATAGCAGCAGTAAGTTTGGAGAAACATAGAGCCACACAGTCCAGGGCCATTCCCAAGGGTTCTTCATGATTCAGGAAACTTGCAGCTTTGGGGAGGCACTGGTTTCTCTCTGTGTTGGCATAATCATCATCTGGACACTTTATACACTGCTCCATATCTGGTAAGAAAAGGGAGTTACATTTGTCTTGCTTTGGTACTTCCGTTTTCTCAATTGAAATTGGGAAGTCCCCTCTTAGAAGGGTCTCTAGCATGTTACTACTTATTATAACCCATTACCAAGTAATATAAACATGCCTGGTACTGGTCTTTTGTACCTTTTCTATCCCATAGCATCATCCTCATCCTCATTATTTGTTTTTTCATTCTCTTGTCTTACTAACTCTTAGATAGGAAAGAAACATGGTAATTGTACATTTCTCAAATTTCACTTATCATAAAACCTTTGAAACATCTATTAGCATTCTAAAATTGGGTCAAAATACCTGAAAGAAAGAGTAATGAATTCAGAAGACATTCTCTTTTGTCTCAGACTGACTTTAACACATATAGGAAATAGGTCATTTTACATAATTCAAATGAACTAAAAGTAATTTCCTGACTTTTCATGATGCTAGTATATGAGTTCTCAACACTGTGTGCATGATTCTACTACTGGTATTCAAATTTGTGAATAGTATAGCTTACATTGCTTTTTGTGTTTGTTTGAAATTTTAAAAGGAGGCAGTGTTACTTTCTTTTATTCATTACACTCTATTTGTGTCTCTTTCTACCTGTGAGATAGTGGTAACAGATAATCAAGGCTCTCTCAGCTTTAAATTCATCCTCTACAGAACACTTGTGTCTAATACTTAAACCCAACTCAGCTCTCTTTTTCATGTTTTTTTAATTTTTTATAGTTTTTTTTATTGTGAAAATACCATACAGAGGGGTTACAATTACATGGGCAAGGTAATGAGTACATTTCTTATCAAGCATTGTTGCCTCCTCCT
>NW_012277797.1:0-3570 GCF_000151885.1 Dipodomys ordii
CACACACACACACACACACACACACACACACACACACACACACCAAAAAAAAGAAAGCCAGGTCACTCAGCAGGACACGCAGCCTGGGGCTTTATTTCATGTACACTGTCTCCAGGCAGCTGAGACCTCTCCACATTACAACTTCAGCACCACCATCCACTCATTAACACCAATGTTTCAATAAATCAGACAATACCAAGTTTAGGGGAGGCTCTTCCCTCTAAGACACTTTCCCATTACTTAATCTCAATGTTATTATTTATTTAACATGATTTAACCTAATGTTACTATTTCTCCAAAACTCACACCAAAAGTAAAAGGTTAAGTTTCCTCACCTTTGAAGCCTTTCCTATCTGTCCTATCCTATCTTTTCCTCACCCAGGACAGGTTACCTTTCACTAAACTCGTACGTCCATCCACTATCCAAAAACTTTTTAAAGCCATCTCTTTTTTTCTTTCATGCATGTTTTTCTTCTTAAAAGCATTATGCCTTAAAAAGTATTCATTCAAAACAATTGGCTAATTGTTTTCCTTAGTGAAAATAATAATTAGTTTTTAATTGGAAACTGAAACAAGAGCACAGTTAAGTAGACCTCCGAACATGCAAGTATCAGGCTGGAATTGTGGCTTAGTGGTAGAGTGCTTGCCTAGCATGCATGAAGCCCTGCGTTCGATGCCTCAATACCACACAAGAGAAAAAGATGGAAGTGGTGCTGTGGGTCAAGTGGTAAAGCACTAGCCTTAAGCAAAAGAAGCTCAGGGACAGTGTCCAGGCCCTGAATTATTCAAGCCCCAGGACTGTGAAAGAAAGAAAAGAAAGAAGGAAGGAAGGAAGGAAGGAAGGAAGGAAGGAAGGAAACATGTAAGTATCTTGTCTCTGAATGAAAGAAAATGATGATCATATCACCAGCAAATACTTGGCCAACTGACTTACTAATCAGTTCTTTATCTTTGTCCTGTGTGAAGACTCAAATGCATTATTCTCATAAACTGACATGAATTGAAACCCCTTTGCACATAAAGGAATATGTAAATAAGTAAGAGACAGAATGAGAGAGAACATATCCCCCCTATTCCTTCATCCTCACTTTCTGATTTATTCTACCCAATGGGCAAGTTTGACACAAGCCAAGGCCTAAAAGGAAGCACTCCAGTGTTTCTACTTTAGCTTTTGCTCTTCTGTGATTGCTTGGCACACACTCCTGACTTGGGGGATGAGCAGCACATGGTTTAACAACACTAAACCACGCCAGCCAGCCAACAACCAATCCACAACCACCCTGTCTGGGAGTGAATTCAGTTGAAGTTCAAGAAACCTCCTA
Source organism: Dipodomys ordii (assembly GCF_000151885.1). Classification (NCBI taxonomy): domain Eukaryota; kingdom Metazoa; phylum Chordata; class Mammalia; order Rodentia; family Heteromyidae; genus Dipodomys; species Dipodomys ordii. Next base: position 1,323 of record NW_012277797.1, read on the forward strand.
GCTGAGTCCATCAGAATTCAGCCAGTCCTTACAACTCCTGGACATATAAGTGAGCTTAGCCAAGATTAGAAGACTTTCCCTTACGGGCCAGCCTAAATTGCCATTCTGAAATTCCTAGGCTTGATAAATCATTGTCTTCAGCCACTGAGTTCCAGGGTGATCTGTTACAATGAAGTATATTTACAATAGACAATCGATGCAAGTGGCCACCAAAACAAAACACAAAATAAAAAACCCAATGTTACCTTTTAGTAATTTCAAGAAGGTGAAAAGACCCAGGCACAGTCTGACTGCATGGTTTTAGGGCCAGGGCCCTGTTGTGCTCCTGGGTATCTACTTGCCCAGCACCTGCCCATGCCCTTTGCACCAGGTGCTCCAGAACAATGCCAGCTGCAACAGAGCTTCCAGTCTCATACTTTCACTAATTCATTAGTTTCCAATCTTTTTTAACAATAGATAACTGACCCATTGCTATCATTTACTTACCTTTTTCTCCCTTTCCAAGTCAAAAATCTTTGGCCAATACACACAAGCCACACAGGAAGATACATTTCTGCAGCAGGCTTCCCCCAAACAGTTAGATGACTACCCCAGCACTCAAAACCATCCCTCCCTAGCTGCCAGGCTGCTACAACAAGTTCTCAATCCTAGCCAGTTACAGTAGCTGGTGTAAAAGCAAATCTTAGAAAACACACATCACTTCTCCAACCCCATAATTAAGACCAGAAATCTGTAACTGATACATTCATAAAACCAGGGTTTATAAGTGCCCACTTTGCTTTAGAGCTCTCGAATAGGCCAAACCTGAGGGGGCCTACCTGGAAATATCTGGGACTCTGGATGGGCAACAGCCAGCGGGGGCAGACCCACCCCAGTCTTTCTCTTAGGCTCATGCTCAGAACTTCTTTATCCACCTTTAAACTTTGAGTGCCAAGACTGACTGGCCACTAGGAAATCTACAATAGAAGATTTGGGCAAAGTCATTAATTGGTTGCCTTTTTGGAGTTCTGTCTTCATTAATGTCTCAAGTGGCCAGCAGTAAACAGCATTTTTTTATTTTTTTAATTTATTTATTTATTGGTCATGGGGCTTGAACTCTGGGCTTGGGCACTGTCCCTCAGCTTTTCAGCTCAAGGTTAGCTCTACCACTTGAGTCAAAGTACCACTCCTGGTTTTCTGATGGTTTATTGGAGATAAGAGTCTCACTGACTTTCCTGCCCGGGGTTGGCTTTGAACTGCAATCCTCAGATTTCAGCCTCCTAAGTAGCTAGGATTTCAGGTATGAGCCACCAGTGTCTGGCTAGTAAACAAGATTTTTAACTCCTCACAAGGATGTTTCTATTTTGCTCATTTCATCTTACAAAAGAGAGACCTATTTCAACCAACCATTTCTACTCCTGATACTTGGATTCAAATTAGAGACGGTTATTAAACTTATTTAGACTGTGCTTATGACTGGATCCTGATTTATTAATGTTTATTTAGACATAGCCATAACTGGGACTGGGAAGGCACAGTCTCTCCTTTTCAAAATGCAAACTTTCCTTTTGATTCCAGACCTTGCAATTTATGTGGACGAAGTGCTGATATTGGCAGGTTATCCCTGAATACACTTTAGGAGTCTGTCTCTTTGATGTAGCCAGGAGGGTAAAACTGCCATATCCACATATGTCTTCAATTGCTAAGATATTCATTTCCCACTGCTTCCTACCATGGAGACTTTTCCAATCTGTTTAATACTAGGAAGGAGCCAGGTTGCTATTTTGGATTTAACTATGAAATATTTATTGTGTTCGAATTTACCAAGTGCTATTTGAAACCCCGGGGCCTTTGGAATTGGATTGTGTTTTATAAAAATGCATCCAAATATTGATCCTATAATGGGAGAAGGCAAAGGGAAAGCCAATTTGAGTGAAAGATACAGTCACAGGCCACTTGGGTCAGCACCTAGAAAACAATGAGGGCAGCATTTGACTGTTGGATTCAAGTTCATGTTTAGAACATGAACTCTGAACCTATCCACCTTAGAGATCATTGATTACAAATTTGCCTTGTAAATGAGGAAAGGGCCAGAGAATCTTAGCAATCTCTCTCTGTCTCTCTTTCTCTTTGTCTCTCTCTTTCTCTCTCTCTCTCTCTCTCTCTCTCTCTCTCTCTCTCACACACACACACACACACAGCTAGTTGGTGGCAGAAAATGGATTAACTTTTTTCACTCTTATTAAGTAACTACGAATGGAACTAGGAG
>NW_012277798.1:0-2422 GCF_000151885.1 Dipodomys ordii
TGGCGCTGTGGCTCAAGTGGTAGAGCACTAGCCTTGAACTGAAGAGCTGAGGGACAGTGCCCAGGCCCAGAGTTCAGGCCCCACAACCGGACCAAAAAAAAAAAAAATTATCTCTGGGAGAAAGATTAAATAGCGAGGGTAGAGGCAGCTGAGGATTGCTTGGAGTGTGGACAATTCCATTGAACCTGGTTCAAATAGCTTGAGGTTCAGTTTCCTATAAACTTGACCATACCTCTTATTAACTCCCAAGGCCTGCATGGAAATAAAGGTCAGTGACAGGGATTTCCCTCTGAAGCTACTATCAGGGCTGTGAATCTTCTTATTTTTTTCTTTTTTTTGCTACCTGCTAACCTCACAACATTAAATTCCTGTAGCTGTATCTTTACTAACCATTTTCAGCACTAAATGCTATCTTTTGTGCCCTTGTTGACCAGAAGCAATATAGAGAATAATTCTTTCGATGACACTACCCTTAAGCTTAGATTAAACGTGGCAAGTCTGATTTATATAGTCTCTCCCCAGTCATTCAAGCTAGCATTTTCTGTGTGCTCTTTCCACCATTGCATATTAAGCTGCATGAGTTGGAGGATTTGTTTTTCAACTCCCAGATCACTTTCCTAATCAGTATTCTGCAGTATCCTTTTGTTCAGCACATGCACATTATTTTCTTCTTGGGATTCTTCTTCTTTTATTTATTGTCCTAAGGTTTACCAGAAACAACTGCATTGGCACTTTATTAGTTTGGTTTCAATAATAACCCTAAGTCTCATAAAGCCTACATTAAATTGCTCAATCACTATAGGGGCCAGCTTGTTTATGAGAAATTTAAGAGGTAGAATTTATGAGGAATGCTTAGAAATAAGACACTATTCTTCAATTGGGCAATCAAGTATTGACAGCCTTTTAACCTTGTAAAATTTATGGCAAAATCTTGTATCAGCCTTTTATATAACATGTTCTATAGTCATGCATTTACAATCATTTCAGTCAAAACATACAGAAGGTCGTCTATTTGGTTTAGAAAGAGAAAGGAATAAAACATTCAAGGCATTGTAGAAGCTACTTTTAATGAAAGCTCTCATATGTAATATTTTAAGGTAATCAGTTGCAAAAATATCACTGAACCAATCTGGTGTATAAATCATTTTCCCTTTGTCAACATTCGAATATGAAATAGTTTGATGAAAATCAAAGAGCATAAGGTACTGGTTAAAGATAATCTTTTCATTCTGCCCTCACCGACTGTGCCAAGGAGTAAACACAAGCAAATAAAAGTGTAGCCCCCAAATTAGGAACTGACATAATTACTCTCCATCAGCTTACTCAAGTGATGGTCAATGCAATTCACCAGTTGAATTCTAGCTATAATTGCCATTACTCAAACTATGCCTATTTATTCTCAGACAAGACAAAATGTCTGCCTTTGTAGTCTAGCTTTCCAGCAGCACATTTGGGACAATTAACACTTGCTATTGTTTTCAATTCATGCGTCCAAGATTACAAATTGCACTGAACAGTGAGAAATAGCAAGATGAGTAATGTTCAAGTTCCATGCCAATCAGATTATGCATGCATGCATGAATCCATCCATCCATCCATCCATTCAACATATATGTGCTAGACATTGTACCCAATGAGTAGAATAAACAATGAAGGAGAGCAGACACAGTTTTTATTCCCAAGGAGCTTATAGTTAGTAGAGGAGTGCATAAGAGTAGATGACATTGATTAAATCCCTACACGAATGTAAAAAGAAACCCCGTAACTGCAAAATATACAATGCGATCCAAGGGCAACCCACAAAAAAAGAATAGACCACAGGCAGAAATCTTTAGAGTTCTAGAGGAAGTAAGATGCAATATAAAATGATGAGAAGACATTTACTGGCCAAAGAAGGAGGAGGGAAATAAAGTGTAGATGAAGAGCTGAATATTATAGATATACTGTACATACCTATGCACTCACATAAACATATAATTCATACATAGCCCTCGCTAACTTCCCAAATATATATGTGTATGTCTGCATATATGTTTGATCGAAGTACAATATATGTATGCATGTAAATATAGTAAAATCATTATGCACAATTAATTTATGCTAATAAAAATAAAATATGGCTGGGAAGGTGGTTCAGTGGTAGAGTGCTTGCCTCGTATTTCTGAGACTCTGGGTTCAATTCCTCAGCACTACATAAACAGAAAAGTCGGAAGTGGCACTGTGGCTCAAGTGGTAGAGCACTACTCTTGAGTTGAAGAGCTGAGGGATAACGCCCAGACCCAGAGTACAAACCCCATGACCAAAAAATAAAAATAATAAAATAGCCGGGCGCTGGTGGCTCACACCTGTAATCCTAGCTACTCAGGAGGCTGAGATCTGAGGATCATGGTTCAAAGCCAGCCCGGGCAGGAGAGACCGTGAG
>NW_012277799.1:0-1876 GCF_000151885.1 Dipodomys ordii
GCTTGCCTTGCATGCCTGAGGCCCTGGGTTCGATTCCTCAGCACCACATAAGAAAAAAGAAAAAAAGCCGGAAGTGGCGCTGTGGCTCAAGTGGTAGGAGGGACAGCGCCCAGGCCCAGAGTTCAGGCCCCACGACCGGACCCAAAAAAAAAAAAAGAAAAAGAAAATCACATGGAATGCTACGTGATGGTATAGGTGCTTCAATGTTACAAGGGCTTGCAGTGAAGTTTGCAGCCCCCCTTGAAAGGTGGGATTAGCGGCTGGAGTGATGGAGAACTACACAATATAGTTAACATAGTAAAATCTTTTTCAGGAATGGGATACATATGTTCATAATGCAATTCAACTTTTCTATATGTCTGACTTTTTTTTTTATGATATTGGAGTTTAAATTCAGGGCTTTAACAGGCAGGCTTGAGCCATACCCCCATCCTTTTTTTTTTTTTTAGTTTTTTAAATAAGATCTCATATTACAGATCCCCGACCCAACATTCTCATAGTTGAAATTACAGGCATGACCAGATTGTTGAGATGAGATCTAACTTTTTTGAACTTTTCTTTAATCTCAATCCTCTATAGTAGCTTAGATTACAGGTATGCTTCACCATATCAGCCTGGAGGGAAAACATTTTAAGAATGTAAGGGTGACTCCAGGAAATGGAAACAAGGGGTTTTGTTTTTTTCTTTGTTGCTGTTTTTATTTTATTTTGTCTTGTTTGTTCATTTATCTCTCTTTGGGAAGGTAAGAGGGGACACAGAAATGGAAGGGCAAAGGGTGAAGAAATGCAGCAGTACTCACTAGACACTATATTAAAATGAATTACACAACTTGTGGGTGGGGATGAGAGAAAAAAACTGCAAGAGAACAAGGGAAGGGGTGACAATGTCCAAAAATAAATTCACTCTTTACCTGATTTAGGTAACTGTAACCCCTCTGTACATCACCTTTATAACAACAATAAAAAAAAATTTAAAGAATATAAGGATGCTTTTCATTCTGGATATATATTCTATATATAGTAGGATACTTATATATAATTATAAAATTATATTAAGGAAATATATATATGTATACATAGATGGGTATGGATATATAAATATAAATATAAACATTCCCATATAACATCATAAAAGTGTTCGCCAAAATGCTAATAATGGTGCCTTGTCCATGAAGGAATTTGTATTATTTTTCTTCACTTTCCTCTTTTTGCTTTCTGTATTAGCTTTACAATAAACACAACTTTCACAAAGTGATTATTTTAAGAAATAGTATTGTAGTGGAGTTTCTAAACCCTCAGTGTGTGTGAAGTGTGGGGAGTCTTGGAGTGTAAGGACACTGCCAACCATCTGTTTGCTGCTGGAGGCTGCTCTGCACAGACCTGAGGACAGGAACTTACTTCTAGGATGGAGACACAAGCTGAATTCTGCCAGGCTTTGTTTTTTGAGCCCAGTGGGAAATGAAAATAGAGGCGCCTATTAAAACAGCAGCAACAACAACAACAACAAAAACACTAAGAAGCTGGGCATTGGTGACTCAAGCTTGTAATCCTAGCTACTCAGGAAGCTGAGATCTGAAGATCTCGGTTCAAAGCCAGCCCAGCAGGAACAGTTCATGAGACTCTTATCTCCAATAAACCACTCAGAAAACCGGAAGTGGTGCTGTGGCTCAAGTGGTAGAGTGCTAGCCTTGAGCTGAAGGGATAGCACCCAGGCCCAGAGTTCAGGCCCCATGACCAACCCCAAAAAGAAACAAAAACAAAAAAACACACATCAAGAAGTCAGGCACACACCGGGCGCTGGTGGCTCACGCCTGTAATCCTAGCTACTCAGGAGGCTGAGATCTGAGGATCGCAGTTCAAAGCCAGCCCAGGCAGGA
>NW_012277800.1:0-4494 GCF_000151885.1 Dipodomys ordii
CCTTGAGCTGATGAGCTGAGGGACAGCGCCCAGGCCCAGAGTTCAGGCCCCACGACCGGACCCAAAAAAAAAATAAAAATAAATAAAAAGAATGAATAATACTGATTAAAAAAAAAAAGGAACATCTGTGCTCAGTGAAGCAAATACAAAGATCCTGAGGCAGGAATGGTGTAGTAGAATTGAGTCTAATGTGCTTTTGGCTTGGTTAAAAAAAGACAAAGATAGATGGTTGGTTAAACAAGGTGAGTGAGTGAGTGTGTGTGTGTGTGTGTGTGCACGCGTGTGTGTGTGTGCGTGAGTGCTGGTACTGGGGCCTGAAGTCAGGATCTTGCACTGTTGTTTGACATTTTCACTAAAAGTTAATCCTCTACCACTCCAGCCATACATCTACTTCTAGCTTTCTGCTGATGTATTGAAAATGAATGTATGTCAGATTGGTCTACCTGGTTTCAAACCATGCTTCTCAGTAATTAGCCACCTGGGTAGTTAAAATTAGAAGTGTGAGCCAATAGCATCCAGCTCCTTTTGTTTTTCTGACTTTTAATATTGTAATTTTGGCCTATCCATGATTGGCTGACCTTTCTAATGTGCTCCCTTTTTATCTTGCCAATCCTGCAGCTACCTCAGCAGAAGGAACTTCAGAAGTCCAAGAAAGACAGGAACAGGAAAACAGCCACCAATGGCTTCAGCAATCTTGGCCAATGTAAAGGAGGAGGTGACCTGCCCCATCTGTCTGGAGCTCATGATTGAACCCATGAGCATAGACTGTGGACACAGCTTCTGCCAAGCCTGTATCACATCAAGCTATAAATCCACTATAGGTCCAAGAGGGGAGGGCAAATGTCCTTTGTGTCAAACCCCTTACATGTTTGAGAGCCTCCGGCATAATCAACATATGGCCAACATAGTCCAGAGTCTCAGGGGGGTCAAGTTGAACTCACAGGAGCAGACTGTGCATCATTGTGCACAGCATGGTGAGAAACTCCAGCTCTTCTGTAAGGATGATGGGAAGGTGATTTGCTGGCTTTGTGAGCGATCTCAGCAGCACCGTGGTCACAACACATACCTCTTGGAGGAGGTTGCCCAGGAGTACCAGGTAAGAATCAGGGATGAAGGAAGATGGAGCACAGAATAGTCCCTAAGGGAAATCTCTACAGGGGAGTGGGGGAGGGGAGGGTATTCATTGTGGGTATTCATCCCAGGACTGAGAAATGTGACTCCTTTCCACTCTGTGGGGACTTTCTCAGGCCTAAAGGACATGTCTGTGCAATCCACTGACTTACACGAAAATGAGCCTAAGTATAAACTCTTGATAGCAGCAAATCTTTCTCTACTATATCCTGCATAGATTGAGATTTAGACCTAAATTCCTTTTAGTGGAGCAGCAAATGAGATTAAGAAGTAGATTATTTTTCCCTGACGTAGGACCAGAATCCTCTTCTGTTACAAAAATAATCCATTGATCCAGGTGCTGGTAGCTCAGGCCTATAAAAGTAGCTGCTCAGGAGGCTGAGATGTGAGAATCACCATTCCAAGCCAGACTAAGCAAAAATGTCCACAAAACTCTTAACTCCATTGAATTTGCAAAAAGCTGGAAGTGGAAGTGTGGTGTTTGTGGTTAGAGGATCAGCTCTGAGCAGGGAGGTCAGGGGAAAGCTAAGCCGAACAAGAAGCCCTGAGTTCAAATTCCTATCCTGGCACAAAACAAAACAACAAGAATCAGTCTTGCTGGAGGTGTAACCTAGGAATTACCACCATAGGAAGATTGAAATAAGAAGATTCAGAGTTTTAGGCAAGCCTGGGCTACAAAGAGAGTTTGAGGCCAACTGTGGACTACTTATTGAGACTGGCTCAAAACAAGCAAACAGAAAGAATCATTCAGTTGTTGAGGATTGTTACTTTATTACCTGAGACAGACTTAAAGAAGACTTTTGCCACCTCAGATTTTCTTCCAACTGCTAGAAGTTAATTACAGTTCTCATCCTTTCTGTAAACTCGACTCTCTTCCTGATTTCTTCCATGCTATCCCTTATGCAGAGGCTGAGAAAAGTTCAGACAGTGACTCTGCTGTGATTCCTTCCTTATTCACAGAACAAGCTCCAGGCAGCTCTGGACAAGCTAAGGAAGAACAAGGAAGAATCTGAGAAGTGGAAAGCTGAACTCCAAGAAGAGAAAACTTCCTGGAAGGCAGGAAAAGACACTTCCTGAGGGAGTTAGCCAAAAAAATCTGGGTGGGACTTTGGGGAGGAGCTCCCTTCCTCTCTATTTCCTACAGTTGATAAGGGGCCAAAGTCACTTGGTTAGTCTTCTTTTTCCTTTCCCATGTGGGGGAGGGGCTGGAGAGTGAGGAGATCACAGAGGAGCCCAACTTTCTGGGAGGAGCCATTGCTGTGATGCTGGTGAGGAAAGGTATTTGGCAATGGATCTTACTTCTGTCCTCAGTGTTTGAGGAATTCAGAAATGGGATGAGGAGTGACACAGATAATCATGAGTCTTGGACACATGATTACTGTGTAAATAAGTCACACCCAGTCATCTAGTTTTGTCTCAGGCTAAGGTTTGATCATGCTTGCTGACTTAAGGTCCTTGGTTTTAAATGTGGTGAAGGGAAAACATGCTCACTAAGAATTACTCTTCATTCCCCAAGCAGTCTCCCGCCCCCCCGATACCCTGAATGGCTCTCTTTTTCTATTTTAAAGACTCAGATACAGGGCAAGATACAAAATGTCCAGGCAGATTTTACACAATGGAAAGGTAGCCTGGACTCTGAGGAGGAGAAAGTACTGCAAAAGCTGAAAAGGGAGGAGGAAGATGGTTTGCAAGCCCTGGCAGTGTCAGAAAATGAACTGACCCAGCAGAGCAAGCTTGTGACTGAGCTCATCTCAGATGTGGAGCATCAGTTAGAAGGGTCCACAATGGAGATGCTGCAGGTAAGTCTTTGAATAGTTCCCTGTATCTAGATTCAGAAAATCTTCCCTTCTCTTTTCTTTTGGCTGTGGGGTTTGTGTGTGCACCCCACGCACATTTGCGCACGCACACACATGTGTGTTTAGGTTTGAATTCAGTGCTTTGTGCTTTTTTTCCCCTCAAAGTTAGTACTCTACTACTTGAGCCACCATGTGACTTCTGGCTTTTCTTGTTGTTGCTGTTTATGTGGTACTGAGGAATCTAACCCAGGGCTTCATGAATGCTAGGCAAACACTCTACCATTAAGTCACATTGGCAGCCTGCCTTGTGCTTTCTAGGCTGGCTCTTTACCATCAGAGCTGTGTCTTTGTGGCTGAATTTTTATTTCATTGATTTTTGTATTTTTTAGATTGATTTCATGATGTCTGCCCTAATCTTTATTATATCATTGCATTTGCTCATGGTGTTTTTTTATTTTTGTTTTTGTTTTTTGTCAGTAGTGGGGCTGAACTCTGGGCCTGGACGCTGTCCCTCAACTCTTCAGGTCAGGCTAGTACTCTACCACTTGAGCCACACCATCACTTCTGACTTTTTCTGCTTATGTGGTGCTGAGGAATTGAGCCTAGGGCTTCATGCATGCAAGGCGAGCACTCTTCCACTGAGCCACCTTCCCAGCCCTCATGGTGTGTTTTTTTTGTTTTTTTTATTTTTGTCAGTTGTGGATCTTGGACTTTGGGCCTGGGTGCTGTCCCTGAGCTCTTCAGCTCAGGACTATCATTCTACCACTTGAGCCACAGAGCCACTTCCAGCTTTTTTCTGTTTATGTAGTACTCAGGAATTGAACCCAGGGCCTCATGCATTCAAGGCAAGCACTCTACCACTGAGCCACCTTCCCAGCCCCATGGTGTTGTTTTTAAAATGGACTTCTGATTTATTTCAGATAAAACATGTAAGATCAGAATTCTTTAAAAAAATTTTGAGAGTCTGGTGATTTGTGTGTGTGCGTGTGCGTGTGCGTGTGTGTGTGTGTGTGTGTGTGTGTGTGTGTGTATGTGTACGCCAGTCCTGGGGCTTGAACTCAGGGTCTGGGTACTGTCCTTGAGTTAACTTTGAACTGCAATCTACCCTATCACTTGAGTCAGCTCCATTTCTGGCATTTTGGTGGTTAATTGGAAGTAAGATGTTCATGGATTTTCCTGCTTGGGCTAACTTTGAACTGCAGGCCACAGATTTCAGCCTCTTGAGTGGCTAGGATTATATGAGCCACCAGCACCCTATTTTGTCAAGTTGTTATTAGGAGAGTGATATTTTCTGCATGTTTTATGAATAAAGTCAGTGAAGACCAATGTGATTGGGAAAAGGGCATAGACCCAAGCCTGATGACAAGTTTGAGCTTCAAAATTTGATTATGACCCAACAGTCCTTTTCACCATTTACTGTAGTTTTGTTATGTTAAGTGTAGTACAAAATTCAAATACAAAAAACAGAACTCTTGGGCTGGGAAGGTGGCTCAGTGGTAGAGTGCTTGCCTTGCATGCTCAAGGCCCTGGGTTCGATTCCTCAGCACCACATAAGCAAAAAGAAAAA
>NW_012277801.1:0-3635 GCF_000151885.1 Dipodomys ordii
ACACACACATACACACACAGAAAAACAACAATGAGAAACATGGCTGAAGGTGTGGTATAGCACCAACCTAACAACTATGAAGCCCTGAGTTCAAAAAGGAAAAAAAAGGGAAAACTTGTTCAGAGAGATGCACACAGAGGAGAAATACCATTTTAAGAGGAAGGCAGGAATCAGGGTGATATTTCTGCAGATCAAGGACGTTCTTGCAAGAAGACCATCAGAAGCTCACCAGCTTCCTCACTAGCTCTCCTGACATCGTGGCAACAGACATCCAGGCACGGAAGCCATGAGAACCTCCCCACTTGAGGTCCAGTGATGCAGCTCTAGCAAAGGAACCCAGAGGGACAGACACATGTGATCAAGGGGTGGCTATGGAATTCCAAGCTGAGATGAGTGTTCCCAAAGGAAAGAAACTTTCTCTGCAAGTAGAACCCCAGAGGACCTTGGCCAAGCCTGAGAGTATTGGAAGCTGTCCAAAGGAAGTTTGGGGGTAAAGGATGTACAGGAGCAGAGTATAGAAGTACAAGTTAGGGGTGAAGGGGAGAATATGACTTGAGGGGATGGGATGGTAGAAAGCTGATCCACATAACAGAAGTGAAGCAGGGAAGGAGATGAGGATGAAGGGATGGACCAGGACCAGCGCATCAAAAACCAGAACTACGCAGTGTCTATGACACTAGAGTGAGTGCTCCTGTCTGGCTTTCTGTCCTCACTTCTGGGAAGCATATATCTAAAGGAGAAGAGTCAGAAAAGCTGCCAGGCAGAGGCCCCAAGCCCTTCGAGAATCTTGCTAGGCTCCTTAATTTGCCTCCTGTCCAACAAGCTGACCATCAGTATCAAAAGACACTCTTTGGGGCCTAAAATGTAAAGGCAGGTGAATCCTGCAAGCTGCCGTTCACGCTGCTGCCGTCTCTCAGCTGGGCAGAGGACTCGATTAGATGCTTGGCTCCAATACAAGGTCAATGAAACATCAACTCTACTAATAGCTAATGTACATTAGTGTTTCTTCTGGTGCCAGACACTGCACTCACTTTGCACACATGGAAGTTCCTTTAACCTTCATAGCCATGTTGACAGGTCCTATTATTATTGTTCTCTTTCCCTGTGAGGAACGGAAGGCATAGGGCAGGTGTGGGCCTGTGAAACTATGAGCCAGGGAAACCATGAGCCAGAGGTTATGAAGAGGGATTTGTGTATCCAAACTTGTGGCATGTCCCCCACAGTTGACATTGGGGAGGGTGGGCATGTAGGGATCTTCGCAGGGCTCTGCAGTTTAGAAGGGACACACCATGAGTCACAGTCAAGTCTTCACCTATCATTTTTGTGTGTATATGAGCCAGTGCTGTGCTAGCCCAGGGCCTGGACTCTGTCCCTTAGCTTTTACACTCAAGGCTGGAACTCTACCACATAGGTCACAACTACACTTTCGGCCTTTTGATGATCAATTGGAGATAAGAGGGTATCATGGACTTTCCTGCCCAAGCTGGCTTCCAAGCATGATCCTCAAATTTCAGCCTCCTGATTAGCTAGGATTACAGGCAGGAACCACCAATGTCCAGCTAAGTCTCTAGCTTTCTGATCACAGTACTTTCTTGCTTTATATGCCCGGTGAGAAACATTGTATTTGCCATGCCTTTGCAAGGAAGTCCCACACTCTCTCCACCTCATATAGTTCCTTCTTCCTGCTAGATATGTGGTATGCCTATTCTTGAATCCCAAAAACAATGTCCTCTTAAGCTAGGCTTTCTCTAAGAGCTCATTGTTCGTGTATTCATTCATTTGCAGTACTAGGAACCAAACTAAGGGCCTTGAGCTAGACATAGAGCCTTACCATTGAGCCATAACCCCAGCACTATTGTTACATTTTTAATTTTTTTAACTAAGGCATAAAAGAAATATCTTTTAAAAAAAAGTCCTATGTCCACACATCTACTCAATGGAGATAATAATCTACATTATATCATATTATCATTATAGTAGGATTATTCTGAAGCCTGTTGTAGAGATGTAAAGAATAGAAATTGCTCAGAATTGGAAGTCTCTCTTTGGCCCAAGGTAACATAAAGTTAACAATTTAAATGTATTTCAAGAAGATTTTCTTCTTGGTTTCTGCATACATATGGCATGCATATGTATATATACACATATCTACATACACACATATAGATATGTGTGTGTATATGGACATCACACATTTTCTCTATTGTAAAAGTGTCATTTTACAATATATGCTTTTTCATTTAATATACTAGGTGTTCAGTAATAAGCCATAATTTTATTTACTCAGCTCCCTATTAGAGGACATTGGGACTGATCCCAATACCTGTTCATCTGCGGAAGGCATCATTGAAGTACACACAGAAAATGCAGCGCATGGCTGCCATCAATGGACTCCGTGTACTCAAACGCACTAGTGACACCTGCATGCAGCGAAGGGATGCTCTGGTGTGTGTTGTGGATATTCTGGGAACACATTAAGAGATGAGCAACTTCCAGACAATGTGTTTGGGGGCCCTGTGGGGATAGAGGTGACTCTCCTGCACCGGTGAGGTTGTTATGGCATATCTCATCTTAAGTCCCCAACAAGGCAGCTGCTCTGAGGTAGGATCCCACCCCAACAGTGGTGACAGAGGGTCAGCACTGGTTTCTAGATGGAACGGGAAATGAATCTGCTTCCGGTACTTTGTAGAAGGAAAGAATGTTGGCCGGTGAGGCGGAGAGGGTGGAGATGGAGGGCAGGAAAAATGGAAGGAAAAAAATGCAAGTCTCTCTTTGGACTCCTCTTGCCTGCTTCAACCAGGTGGTAACTGGAGACTCTGTAAGGGCATGATATACATCAGATTTCAGTTCCTTGAGTGTCCTGAGGTTTGAAGGCACAGTGGTCTACTTCCTGCCAGATACTGGAAGGTGGTTACTCCCAGGTCAATCAAAGGAAGCCCGAAATTACACACATCTATGACAGCAAGAAGTTTGCTGCGGTTGTTACCGTCCACCTAACAGTGCCCACAGTGTGTGAGGAGCGGTGGTAGGGTGATGCCATAAGCGTGAGGGACCCAGGACAGTTGTGAGCAGCATCTCAGACCTCACCTGGCCCTGGGCACAATCTTACCAGTCCCCAGATGACACCACAATGGTCACAATGGCTGCACCAGGCTCCAGAAACCCAGCTCAGTGCTTCCCATGCACTAGGGGGGAGAAGGGGCTTTGGTGAGTTTCCCTCTTTACAAGAAAAGTGCTTAAACATTATTTCTTTTAGCTCTCCAGGGTTGGTGGACAGGGGAGAACAATTAGGCCATAGACTGAGCCCTACAAACCAAAAGGGGGCAAAATCCCTAGACAATGGTGCTGCGGCTGGGGTCGGGGAGCGGATATGATAGCAAGGAAGGAGTTTCAGTGTGAATGAATACTAATTAGTGACATGGATATTAATGATGACAGTAATTAACAGGGGAAAGGAAGGGCTGTCATTGTCCCAGGGTGAGTAATCAATCTTGGCAGGTGATAAATAATGGTTGAGCAAGCTCAGCAGAAAGATAATCCTCGGGCCCTGGGGAGGGCTGGAGTGAGGCTGGAAACCTCGCAGTTTCCAGGCAACCCACAGAAAAGAACTATTTTTCTTTTGAGGAAAAAAAAAA
>NW_012277802.1:0-2752 GCF_000151885.1 Dipodomys ordii
GCCCCATGACTGGCAAAAAAAAGAGAAAGAAACACAACCAATTAAGGACACAGAACTTGCAGATGGCAACATGAACAAAACCAGCCTGGTAATGAAATAGGTACGGGGACCACAAAAGCATGAGGAAGTAAGGACAAGACAATGCCAACCTCACAGGAAGCAGAAAAGAGACCTGCACCCATCAGAATGGCATCTTCAACGAGCCCAGTTCCCGCGAACCGAAGGCCGAGCTCTGTAGGAAGACAGCCAAGATGGAAGCCATGAGCTGCAGCGCTGCTTCCCGCGCTTGTCCAGGCCGCATGCTCTCTTTTTCTGCTACACTTCTTTTCTCATACACTTTGCCGTCACCTTTACCACATTCAAGTCTCACCAGACGCAAGGACCGGGGTGTTTAGGTGTTCTAAACTTTCTGGTAAGGTGTCTGGTGAGTTGTGGGGAAGTGGGAAGTCAAGTATCTCTTTCAGACCAGGTTCTTCTGAAGGTCACTATAGCGGAGTCCAATTGTTTCTCTAAGTCAGCTGGTGTAAAGGTCAGGGCCAAGTTCTCAAGTAAACCCCAACTAAGACCAAGAGCTTATCTTGATCTCATAGCTCTTGGGTGGAGCTCTCACCTAGCATGCTTGAGGCCATGGATTCCAACTCCAGCCTGGCAAGACCAAAACATTCTACTGAGGAAGAGTGTTGACATTTAAAACAAGGGAAAGCTCAGCGGCCCAGCGTGCAGCCCGGCCCTAACTGGAGCTGGACCTGGTCTGGTAGGCCACAGAGGCCGAGCAAAGGGTGAACACGTGCAGCAAAGGTGCTCACTGGACACTGATGAACGTGAACTATACAATTCATGGGAGGAGACGGGAGGGAGGGACTGGGAGACAGTGAGGAACAGAAGACACTGCTTCAAAGGAAATGTACTCAGCCAGGCGCTGGTGGCTCACGCCTGTAATCCTAGCTACTCAGAGGCTGAGATCTGAGGATCGCGGTTCAAAGCCAGCCCGGGCAGGAGAGACCGTGAGACTCCTATCTCCAATAAACCACTAGAAAACCGGAAGTGGCGCTGTAGCTCAAGTGGTAGAGCGCTCGCCTTGAGCTGAAGAGCTGAGAGACAACGCCCAGGCCCAGAGTTCAAGCCCCACGACCAACAAAAAAAAAAAAACCAAAGGAAATGTACTCATTACCTGACACAGGTAAATGTAACCTCTCTGTTATCTCCTCTATAATAACAACAAAGTATTTTCTAAAAAACAAAAACAAAACACCACAACAAAACAGGCCTCTAGGCTGGGTGCTAGAGGCTCATACCTGTAATAATAACTACTCAGGAAGCTAAGATAGGAAGATCACTGTTCGAAGCCAGCCCAGGCAGGAAAGACGGTGACACTCTTATCTCCAATGAACCACCAGAAAACTGAAAGTGGAGCTGTGGCTCAAAGTGGTAGAGGAGTAGCCTTGGTTTGAGTTCAAGCCCCACGACCAACAAAAAAAAAAAAACCAAAGGAAATGTACTCATTACCTGACACAGGTAAATGTAACCTCTCTGTTATCTCCTCTATAATAACAACAAAGTATTTTCTAAAAAACAAAAACAAAACACCACAACAAAACAGGCCTCTAGGCTGGGTGCTAGAGGCTCATACCTGTAATAATAACTACTCAGGAAGCTAAGATAGGAAGATCACTGTTCGAAGCCAGCCCAGGCAGGAAAGACGGTGACACTCTTATCTCCAATGAACCACCAGAAAACTGAAAGTGGAGCTGTGGCTCAAAGTGGTAGAGGAGTAGCCTTGGTTTGAGTTCAAGCCCCACAACAACAAAAATGGCCTCTAACAAAACTACATTGCAAAAAAAATGGGAAAGAAATAGAATGGAAAGAGTAGAAAGTTAAAAAAGAGCTGAAGAATTTGTTGCGGAAACAGTGCCCGACCAACAGGTGGTGAATGGGAAGGTAGAATATGGTATTTCCTGAAGTAGAAGAGATTTACAGATGCTGACAATACTTGAGAACCTGAAGAACATTTAGATTGTCCAGAATTAATCAAAGCATTTCTTCATTCTCAAAAAGCTGGTCAAGAACAGGAAGGTTCAAAAAGAAAATCGTTACCGGACAGTGAATCTGATGACGGCAAATCAAAGAAGAAAAGAGATGCTGCGATGAGCCAGGGCTGTGCAGGGGTCTGGATCCCGAGCGAGAAACCAGGGCCAGACAGCAGCGGAGAGATGCTGCTTCTCATGAAACGGAAAGAGGCCCAGGAAGCTGACTGATGCTGGCAAGAGAGGCGAACAGGAGGCATCCTCAGATTGAAACCGCTTTTTATGAAGAGAGACTAGCATGGCATTCTTGTCCGGAAGACAAAGCTCAGTAATTGCTTGCAATGTCTTTCATACAAACTTCTACATGTAGACAAAATCTGTGTCTTGGTTTTTCAATTAATGGTGTGAAAGAATAACTACATTCTAATGAAAATAAAGTTTGATACATTAATTTTAAAAGTAGTACTGGGGGAGTTGAGGTGTTGTTGTTTTTTCCCTCAATAGCACAAGTCACTTTGAACAAATATAACAAGGCTTTCTGTAGTTGATTGCCTTATCAGAAAAGAATATTTGATACCATGGTGTATTTCCTCTGCACTGAGGAACAGGTTGTTGTTTTTTTTTTTTTTGGTCCGGTCGTGGGGCCTGAACTCTGGGCCTGGGCACTGTCCCTCAGCTCTTCAGCTCAAGGCTAGTGCTCTACCACCTGAGCCACAGCGCCACTTCCG
>NW_012277803.1:0-1659 GCF_000151885.1 Dipodomys ordii
CTTATGTGGTGCTGAGGAATCGAACCCAGGGCCTCATGCATGCAAGGCAAGCGCTCTACCACTGAGCCAACTTTCCATCCCCTCCCCTAGCTTTTATATTCAAAGCTGGTGCTTGACCAGCCGAGCCACAGCCCCAGTTCTACCTTCTTGGTGGTTCATGGGAGATAATAGTCTCAGGGATTTTCCAGCCCATGTTGCCTTTGCATTAGCATCCTCATAGGCCAGCCTCCTGCTTAGCTAGGATTACAGGCCTTACAGTAGCCATATGCTTGCAAGACACATATGTTAAACATAACATGTTCTGTTAAATAGAAGTACACCTAAGTTTTCTTAGGTGGTTATGTAGATTGATATTTAATATTTCTACCAATTGCAGTCTAGTCAGAGTGCCAATATCTAGAATCCTAGAGTGCTCATATCTATAATTCTAGTTACATGTGGGGTTGGAAGTGGGAAGATTGCAGTTGGAAGCCAGCCTGGGCAAAATGGACCATGAGAGTCCCTGACAAGGGAGCAGGTTGGCATCATGGTGCATGCCTCTCATCCCAGCCAAGGTGGCAAGTGAAAAACAAGATGAAGGTTCAGGCTCCTGCCTGCAACAGAAGCAAATCCCTTCCTCAAAAATTACCAGCACAACACTGTTCAAAAAGAAATGTACTCATTACCTAACTTATGTAAATGAATCCCCTCTGTACATACATCACCTTTACAATAAAATTAAATTTTAAAAAAAGAGCAAAAGATTACCAGCATAGATATGACTGTAGGAGGCATGACTCACTGTTCACAAGGTCATCTTGAGGTCAAACACTTCATCAAAACTCAAACCTAACATATTTTTCAATATGCTTGCTGTTTCTGCTTTAATATTGGCATTATCTTTAGGTAGAATGATCACATGAGGGCTACTCTGAACACAGTATTTTTTCATTCTGTTTGGATGTCAAACACATGTTTGATATTATGTTTAGAATATATACACAGATTCATTATGAACTGTGATCTATCTTGCTAACCCAAAGGTGCCCTTCAGGATTTCCTAGTAGATTATCATTACTTTTCTCATCAAAAATAAGGGAAGCCAGAGAGATGTAGGTCAATCTATTCGGCCTTGAACATACTAATGATCAAATCCCAAATCTTGTAAACAGTAGCTGTTTCAGCATCTGGGTCCCTCAGAAGTGACACAAAGACTGCAGAATTTATTTTTACTTACAGATTTGCCCTGAAAAAATGGGTTTTTCATGGTGAAGTTCAACTTTCTTACAGGTATTTCTTAGAGTTATGAAGGAAGAACTCTATGAATGGTACAGTTATGGATGTTTATGCAAAGTAGGCCTCTTTTCATTTTCTACATAATAAAGCAACTCATGCAACCCAAATCCCTAAACAGTAGTGCTTTAAGACACCCATTGCATTGCATGCAGTTGGCAGCTTATAGCTTTATTCAAAAGGATGAAACCCAGGGCCTTAAACGTGTGAGACAAACCTTGAACCAGCCCCTGCACAGACCTAACCCTAAAATGCTTTGTTTTGTTTTGTTTTGTTTTTTGTTTGTTTTTTTTGGAGGTCCCGTCATGGGGCCTGAACTCTGGACCTGGGCGCTGTCCCTCAGCTCTTCAGCTCAAGGCTAGCGCTCTACCACTTGAGCCACAGCGC
>NW_012277804.1:0-4108 GCF_000151885.1 Dipodomys ordii
TGGCTCAAGTGGTAGAGCGTTAGCCTTGAGCTGAAGAGCTGAGGGACAGCGCCCAGGCCCAGAGTTCAGGCCCCACGACCGGACCCAAAAAAAAAAAAAAAAAAAAATTACAATACTACACTTACCTTGTAAAATACTTTCTCCTACTTTAATTGATTTAGTCTTCACATTGGCTATTTGTAGTTGCTTTTATTTGTTTATTTGGTGCTAGTTTTGGCTGGAACTCAGTGCCTTGCACTCTTAGTTGGCTTTTTCTCTTCAAGGCTGGTGCTCTATCATTTAGCTTTTTGCTAGTTAACTAGAGACAAAAGTTTCACTATCTTTTCTGTCCAGACTGGCTTTGAACTGTTATCCTCAGATCTCAGCCTCCTGAGGAGCTAGGATGACAGACATGACCCACCAGCACTGACTTGTAGTTATTAGCTAAATTTTGTCAGTAAAGCTATAAGAAATTATCCAAGCCTGGTGCCGGTGGCTCATGCCTGTCATCCTAGCTACTCAGGAGGCTGAGATCTGAGGATCCGGGTTCAAAGCCAGCCCAGGCAAGAAAAGCCCTGAAACTCTTATCTCCAATAAACCACCAGAAAACCGGAAGTGGCACTGTAGCTCAAGTGGTAGAGCACTAGCCTTGAGCTGAAGAGCTGAGGGATAGCAATCAGGCCCAGAGTTCAAGCCCCACGACCGGCAAAAAGAAAAATAAAAAAAATTATCCAAAGCTACCCAGTTAATAACAGTAGTAGCCAATAATGTAAACTACCATTACATTATCATCTTTAAGTACAGTTAACATTTATTGAGTTCCTACTGTACTAAGTTTTTATACATAAGCTATCAATCTATACATTTAATAAGTATTATTTCATTAATTTTCAGAGCAGTTCAATTTACAGATGTGGCAACAGCCAGAGAAGTGAAATACCTTGCCTAAGAAGGTACAACAATTTAAATGTCAGGGCTAGCGTTCCCACCAAAAGGCAGCCCCACGCTTCCTCTGAGAAGCAAGAATGTGGCAAGGGTGGTTCGTTCAAGGCCTTGACCAAAATAAGAATAGGGAGAAGCCGGGCACCAATGGCTCACACCTATAATCCTACCGACTCAGAAAGCTGAGATCTGAGGATCGCAGTTCAAAGCCAGCCTGGGCAGGAAAGTTCATGCGGCTCTTACCTCTAATTAACCACCAGAAAACTGGAAATGGTGCTGTGGCTAAGTGGTAGAGCGCTTGCCTTGAGCTGAAGAGCTCAGGAACAGCATGCAGGCCCAGAGTTCAAGCCCCATGACAAAAAAAGAAGAAAGAGAATAGCTAAGACAGTGGCAGAGGCCTATAGTCCCAGCTACTTGGCAGGTTGAGATAAAAGGATCCTTTGAGCCAGGACTGGCCTTGGCAACATAGACACCATCTCAGAAAAAAACATAACAATAGAGTCTAACTAGAAGGAGGTAGTACTGGCCAGGGAGCTTAGCTCTGTGTGCTGGGAATCTCAGAAGAAAGAATAAAATTATACGGACATGGCTGAAAACACATTTGACCTAACCAAGAACAGGAACTTCTCAACCGGATGACAACTATCATTATCACATGGAAGAAAATAACAGCAATTTCATACTATAATCTAGTCCAAATTAAAATTTCCTGAAGTGTCCCCCAAATGTCACTCATGGCTATTTTTTTTTAATTCAAAACTGAATCCAAACTTGAGGTATTGCATTCGTTACTGTGTCTCTAAACTTTTCAAACCTCTGTGTAAGAGCTGAGAATAGTGGACACCAGCTGTAGTCCCAGTTACTTAAAGGCTGAGACAGGCAGATCACTACAGCTCAGGAGTTTCAGGCCAATTTGAACAACACAGTAAGATAACAAGATGAAAGAGATGAGAGAATATGAATGAGAATCTTTTTTTTTTTTTGCCAGTCATGGGGCCTGAACTGTGGGTCTGGGCGCTGTTCCTCAGCTCTTCAGCTCAAGCCTGGTGCTGTACCACTGGAGCCACAGCACCACTTCCGGCTTTTTCTGTTTATGTGGTGCTGAGGAATCGAACCCAGGGCCTCATGCTTGCAAGGCATGCACTCTACCGCTGAGCTACCTTCCCAGCCCATGAATGAGAATCTTTATATTTATTTTTTTGGGGGGAAGGGGGGGTCCAGTGGTAGGCCTGAACTCTTCAGCTCTTCAGCTCAAGGCTAGTGCTCTACCACTTGAGCCACAGGTCCACTTCTAGCTTTTTTTTTTCCTGCTTATGTGGTGCTGAGGAATCGAACCCAGGGCCTCATGCATGCAAGGCAAGCGCTCTACCACTGAGCCACCTTCCCATCCCTCTTTTTTTTTTTGAATTATTACTATAAAAGTGATGTACAAAGGAGTTACAGTTACATAAGTCAGGTAAAGAGTGCATTTCTTTTTTCTTTTTTGGGGGGTGGGGGTCCGGTCCTGGGGCTTGAACTCTGGGCCTGGGCACTGTCCCTCAGCTCTTCAGCTCAAGGCTAACGCTCTACCACTTGAGCCACAGCACTACTTTCCGGCTTTTTTCTGCTTATGTGGTGCTGAGGAATCGAACCCAGGGCCTCATGCATGCGAGACAAGCACTCTACCACTGAGCCAACTTCCCAGCCCCAAGAGTGCATTTCTTTTGGACAGTGTTACCCTTTCCCTAATTCTCTCCCTGTTTTTCCCTCCTATCCCCACCCACAGGTTGTATAGTTCATTTTCAACATAGTGTCCAGTGAGTACCACTGCTGCATTTGTTTACCCTTTGTCCCTCCATTTCTGTGTCTCCCCTTACCCTCCCAAAGATACATAAAGAAACAAGACATAAGGAAAAGAAAACCAAAACAGCAACAAAGAAAAAAATCTTTTGTTTCCATTTTCTGGAGTTTATTTAGATAAATATTGTTTTATATGATCAGAGGCACATAGGCGTTGTGCCTTGTGTTCCTCCCCTAAGTATTCTCCTTTGCTCTCACTGTATGTGAATGCCTAGAGTCCTGTAATTTATCATGTCCCAGTATATTTTAGATCTAGCTTCCACATATGAGAGAAAATATGCACCCTTTGTCTCTCTGAGCTTGGCTTACCTCACTGAACATGATTTATTCAAGGCCCATCATATAAATGAGAATCTTAAAAAAAAAAAAAAAACTCTGCTTTGCTCCCCCTCCATGCTGACTGTATAGAAGAGTCAAAGCTAGTTGTCTTACAGTGACCTACGTTCTAGATTTGCATGAATTTTTTTTTTTTTTGGTCGGTCATGGGGACCGAACTCTGGGCCTGGGCACTGTTCCTTAGCTCTTCAGCTCAAGGTTAGCACCCTACCACTTGAGCCACAGCGCCACTTCAGGCTTTTTTCTGTTTATGTGGTGCTGGGGAATTGAACCCAGGGCCTCATGCATGCGAGGCAAGCACTCTACCACTGAGCCAACTTCCCAGCCCTGCCTGATCTTCTTTATGCTTAACTTTTTTTCATATTTTTTTGACCAAAGCACTCCATCAATAATACTGTTGATGATGAATAGATTTTAAAGGGTAGAAGTAATTATGCTTATTCGACCCAATACCTGTCTAGATCAGAGTTTATCCTAGTACATGCTCACACATATGCGCTCTCTCTCTCTCTCTCTCTCTCTCTCTCCTCACTTCACCTGATTATATGTACATTTTCTTTTTTGGGGGGCTTATGTAAAAGATTTATTTTATTTTTTAAATTATATTTTTTATGATCATTCGTTGTACAAAGGAGTTATAATTCAACATGTCAGTTTCTGAGTGCCATGCATCTTTCAACATTTTGATTGTTACTGTAAAGGTGATGTACAGAGGGGTTACAATTATGTAATGAGTACCTTTCCTTTTGTCATCTCTTCCTTCCTTTTCTCCCAGGTTTTTCCCTCTTGAACCCCTCCTCTCCCCCAAATTGTATAGTTCATTTTCAACATAGTGTCTAGTGAGTATCACTGCTGAATTTGTTCACCCTTTGTCCCTCCATTTTCAATATCATCACCCCTTTTATAATTCTTCCTATCTCTCTCAACCCTACCCATTCCCTCAGTCATGTGTAGAGTTAAAAAAAAAAAACATTGGGGGGGAGGGGGGAAGGAGAAGGATTGGGATGGGGGG
>NW_012277805.1:0-1286 GCF_000151885.1 Dipodomys ordii
GGGTAAACAAAGGAGGAGGCTGCAATGCTTGATAAGAAATGTACTCATTATCTTGCCCATGTAATTGTAACCCCTCTGTACAGTATGTTCACAAAAAATTAAAAAAATTAAAAAAAAAAGAAAAAAAACCTGACTCCTTCTATGAATAATGAAGATTCCATAAGACACGAAAACATCCCCTTCTTATTACCTCTCAGCCCAAATAATAATGAGTAAGCTTTTACTTGTTGCTTAATATGAACAATGGACAAAAGTCAATTTCATCTGAATTATCATTCTTTTTTGAGTGCAGTCTTGAGGGCCTGGACATTGTTTCTGATATTCTTTTGCTCAAAGTTAGCACTCTACCACTTGAGACACAGCTCTACTTCTGGCTTCTTTGGTAGTTTACTGGACAGAAAGGAGTCTCACACACTTTCTTGTCTGCGTTGCCTTTCAACCATAATCCTGGTATTTCAGCCTCCTGAGTAGCTAGGATTATAGGTCCAAGGCACTGGCATCTGTCTAAGATTTTTATCTTATAGATGATTACTAGTAAGAATTTATGTAATTTTGAAGTCATAAAATACACACACACACACACAAACACGCACGCTGACACTGATGCTCAGGGACTCATGCTCTCAACTTGGCTTTGTTGCTCAAGGTTGGCATTTTACCACTTCATTTCTGGCTTTTTGCTTTTAATTAGAGATGAGTCTCTTAGATTTGTCTGCCTGAGCTGGCCTTGAATCACAATCCTCAGATCTCAACCTCTTGGGTAGGAAGAATTATAGGGGTGAACGATTAGTTACTGATATTTTCTCTTGATGGGTCTGTTATGTATAGAATCGCTGAACTAGAAAGGTACTGTGAAAGATGTACCTAACTCTGAAAAATAGTACATATAAAATACATGGCCAAAGCAAAACCAATCTCCCATAATTGTGTTACAAACGTTATTTTCACAGTACACTATAGTTAAATATGTCTAACACAAAAATGCATATGTGAACTCTACAAATTTTTAGAAGCAAGTATGATGCTATCAGTAAAAGAAAAAAAAAATTCAAGCCAGGCAAGGGTGGCGCCTGTAATCCTAGCTACTCAGGAGGCTGAGATCTGAGAATCGGTTCAAAGCCAACACGGGCAGGAAAGTCCGTGAAACTCTTATCTCCAATAAAACCACCAAGAAACCCCAGAAGTAGCGATGTAGGTAAAGTGGTAGAATGCTCGCCTTGAGCTGAAGAGCTGAGGGAAAGCACCCAAGCCGAGTTCAAGGCCCACGACTGACCAAAAAAAAAAAA
>NW_012277806.1:0-3625 GCF_000151885.1 Dipodomys ordii
TAATGAGTACATTTCCTATTGAGCACTGTTACTTCCTCCTTTGGTAGGGGAAAAACAAAAAGCACAAGTCCCTGTGTTAAAATATTTCATGTAGTTGAGTGCAGAAGTGACAAAATAAATAAATAAAACCTTTACAAGATTTATTTCAAAATTAAATAATTTGTCTATTCACCTATTCATCCCTTAAAACTAGCTTTGTTTTCTCTCTCTTTTTGTTTGGTACTGAAGTTGCAACTCAACATGAATATGTACTTATCCTGGCTTGCATAGCCACACCTTCAGTTTGGCTTTTTTAATGTTATTTTGGAAATGGAGTCCCTGGAAACTTTTCTCCCGAGGCTGGTTTAAAACTTTAGTCCACTGGGTCTCAGCCACCTCAGTAACTAGGATTGCAGGGATGAGCCAGCCAACATCAGGTTCAAGGTAACTTCCTCCTGAGTAGCGAGGATGATAGGAATGAGCCCACCAGTGCCTGTCCAGCTTTTACTTGCTGCTCATATATCAGTAATGAATGGAAAGAGAACTAGATTTTAGAAATAATGTATATCATAAAAAAAAAAAAGCAAAAAAAATAAGAAAGAGAAAAGAATATAAGGAAAATTAGTTGTCATTCAACTAAACAAAAAGAGAGAGATTTAACAATTATCTGGTTATCTTATTCTTTCTCAATCAGGACAACCACATATTTTTTCTTTGGGATAGCTGGAAAAAAAACCAGTATATTTGCTTCCATTGATCCTTTAAGTACAATAGATGATATGTAAAGCTCTCCTTCAGTTTTGTCTAATGGATAGAAAGCTCACTAGTCACTTCAATCCTTTGGTTCAAATCATACAAATTTACATGATTGTAAAATCATGAGAATAGTGGAGCTAGATGAGGTCTAACCATGTGGTTTTTAACAAAAGTTTTAGAAATTACTAAGATTATCATTTATCAAATATGATTTATAAACTGGCACTTACATGAGCTAAGAACTAAACCATTATATATTCCTTATCTTATGTTTTTAATGCTTACTACAATCTAACAAAATTAGTATTTTTATTTTAACCAATTTAGAGATAAAAGGAAAGAGAACAAAATTCAAAAATGTGTCTCATGGCACAAAGTTTATACCTGGTAAACATGTGATTCTAATCCAGATGGTCTGACTTCAATGCTTTTGTTTTAAAAACACTATATTAAGAAAATATGAGGGCTGGGAAGGTGGCTCAGTGGTAGAGCACTTACTTGCCTTGCATGCATGTGGCCCTGGGTTTGATTCCTCAGCACCACATAAGCAAAAAGAAAAGAGCTGGAAGAGGCGCTGTGGCTCAAGTGATAGAATACTAGCTTTGAACTGAAGAGCTGAGGGACAGCGCCCAGGCCCAGAGTTCAGGCCCCATGACCAACCTCCCCCCCCAAAAAAAGAAAAAAGAAAATATGAAAATAACTGACTAGGGCCCAGAATGGTGGTACATACCTATAATTCCAGCTAGTTGGGAGGCAGGGATTGTGATGAACACAGTTTGTGGCCAGAGTGGACAAGTTACCATCTCAACAAACAAGCACATATTGTAGCTTGTTACTTGTAATATTAGCTACCTAGGAGGTATACACAAGAAGATCAAACTCCAGACAGCCCTGGATAAAAATGCAAAATTCTATCCAGAAAAAAATAACTCAACCGAGAAGGAGTTGACAATATGGCTTAAGTAAAGTGTCTGCTTAACAAGTACAAAACCCTGAGTTTAAACTTTAATAACACACACACACACACACACACACACACACACACACACACATATGCTGGGAAAATGAGGCTGTAATTATAATTACTATCATTTATCATTAAGCATTTGCTATATTCTAGACCCTTATTAAATGCTTTACATTCATAACATCAGTTAATCTCATTGGAGATTACACATGAAAATAAAGTCTTAGAAAGGTTAACAGTGCTGCCTCCAAATCAATGAATTCATAAACAGTGCATAGAATTCAAACCCTGTCCCTCTTCAGCTCTAACCTCTGTGATCTTTGTTGCTAGGTGTCCCTCCTTCTCAAAGGGGGAAGTGCTATTTAAAACATCCTTATGTCCAACCCAGTGTTCATGACATCAGATTCCCTAGTGATGGTGATCAGGAGCATTAGAGTAGGTAAATTGGAATGAGCAGGGGACAGAGGAAGAGGATATAAAACAATGGGGAGGAGAGGGAACCTTTTCACCCCCATCCCTTAGCATGTAAAAATCACTGATCTATTAGTGGTAAATAGCCAATGGCAATGGAAGGATTGTTTTCTGCCTTTCTTTTCAGAAATGGGTGACTCCCAGTTCACCTATAGGAGAAGTGTTTGATCACAGTGTTAAACTCTTCTCCACCATAACTTTTAGCATTTTTAAATGATTTATGCTATGTTTTCGATTAAAAAAAGTATTGTTTTTAAGCTATCTATGGACCAATTTTCTTCCCACAGACTCTCTCCACTAAAACTATATTTTATAAATATAAACAGGTATTTCTTAACTATTTATTTATTTATTTATTTATTTATTTATTTATTTATTTATTGTCAGTTATGGGGCTCGAACTCTGGGCCTGGACACTGTCCCGGGACTCTTCAGCTCAAGGCTAGCACTCTACCACTTGAGCCACAGTGCCACTTCTGGTTTTTTCTGCTTATGTGGTACTGAGGAATTGAACCCAGGGCTCATGCATGCAAGGGGACCTTCCCAGCCCTACTGTCAGATCTCTAATGGCTAGAACAATCCTTTGTCTGTCCTAAATAAATATCTGTTGACTGATTATAAAAAACATGCTGATTCCCAGGTGGAAATTTTGCAACTCTTAAAGGCTATCCTATTTATGAACATTACTACCTATAAGACAAATGTGTAGCCTTGTCCCGGTGGCTCATGCCTGTAATCCTAGCTACTCAGGAGGCTGAAGTCTGAGGAACATGGTTCAAAGCCAGCCTGGGCAGTAAAGTCCATGAGACTCTTATCTCCAATAAACCATCAGAAAACCAAAGGTGGTGCTGTGGCTCAAGTGGTAGAGCGCTCACCTTGAGCTGAAGAGCTAAGGGACAGCACCCAGGCAGCCCAGAGTTCAAGCCCCAGAACCAACAACAACAACAAAAAAGACAAATGTATAAAGAATTACAATTGATACTAGTTGACTTAACATAGATTGGGTAGCTAATATTATTTTTTTTACCTTGTAAATGACATTCATATAGAGATAATTCAAGATCATGATTCCATTAATAACTTAGTTATGGGTTCTTTAATCATTTGCTAATGTAAGTATCCTTACCTACTGTAGGATTTCCATATTATTAGTTGGTATTGAAAATTTGCAATACCCATCAGGCAATAATAAAATGAAAATTACTTATTACTGTGACTTTGTGACAAAGTCTTGACATCTAACATTTGTTAAACTCTTCTTTGTGGATCTAAAACTAGCTATAAAATGTAATAACAATATTATCAATTTTGTACAATTGTAAACTTTTAAAGCCTTGATCATTCACAGAAACTAATTAGTTTATTTTCTTTCAGAGAGAGATTAAAAAGTTGAATTAAGCCGGGCACTGGTGGCTCACGCCTGTAATCCTAGCTACTCAGGAGGCTGAGATC
>NW_012277807.1:0-2335 GCF_000151885.1 Dipodomys ordii
ATTTATTTTATTGTGAAAATACTGTACAGAGGGGTTACAATTACATGGGCAAGATAATGAGTACATTTCTTATCAAGCATTGTAGCCTCTTCCTTTATTTCCCCTTCCCATCCCATCCTCTCCTCATCCCCCCCACCCAACCCTCCTCCCCCCCCCACCAGAGTTGTAAAGTTTGTTTTCAACATACATGTATTATTTTAAATGGTCATCTCTCCTCAGAACTCAGGATAAGCATTTGCCTGAAAGACTTAAGAGGTCATCTTGTCTGACCACTTGTCTTTGAACAAATAGTATCCTGGCCATTCACCACCATTTTACAAATACGAAGGAACTGATGTTCTTCCTGTCTAGGAAGGGACCCTAGAAGGGGGGATTCAGCTACATTTGTCTCCTATACCCCTCTGCCCACTATCCTGAAATAGTGTCTTGAGTCAGCCTCTGTTAACTTAAGCAGGAACCATTTTGAATCTCTCCATAGAAAGGCAAAAACATGCTTTACTATTAATCATTGTCATATTGCGAGCATAAACACCTGCTGACATAGCTCCTGAGTGTTCCATTTTGGTGACTGCCCCTCCTCCCACTTCTTTGTAAGTTTCTATTTTCCTTTGCTGTAATGTGATCTTCCAGACCAAAAACTGTTTGACAGAAGGCTTAGGCCTCATGTCATCTTCTCCTTTCTTATCTCATTTGTTTTTCACTTTTAGTCTCTTCTATTCCATAGTTACTTGTTTTGACTGGTAAAATCACTTGAGGTCACAAAGATAGTGAATAGTGTGATTACCACTTGAAAAAGGTGTCAACATGGTAGATGAGGAGAAAAACCTATTAACAGCCATTTTTAGAAACAGACTTTGCAATCTACCCATCAGAGCTGACTTCTTTCCCTTGTTTCACACTCTGAATGCTGACAGCTGTTTCTTCTCATGCCTGTGGAGCCTCAGAAGCCACCTGGGGAGGTGATGGCATGGGTGCCACAAGGCAGGCAGTCAAGAGACTTGGAAAGTCCTCCCCTGTAGAAATTTAGTCCTCTTCCCTGCCTGCCCCCAGAAACCTCCATTCACCTCCAATAACCCTTTGCTTTCTGTTGCTGGCCTTACTTATTGTCAGGGCTGGAGTGTCCTGACCATCTTTGGTGGCTTCTCTTGCTTACTGAGCTGTCTAATCTTCCATGAACTTCAATCTGTGACTAGACAGCATTGGCTGCCTCTTCTGGGGCTCATAATCCCTGGAATAATAACATCAGAAATAAAAAAAACGAATTCTCACACAGTATCTACTACCATTGCAGATACTCTGATGGGTGCTTTACATAGATTACTCCAAGGGAGAAGAAATATTGAGATGAAGGTAAACTGAATCTGTAGTTCTTCCACTTCCTATTTCCATGGCAGCTTCTCCCTTACACATTGTTATAAAGCATATCCTGAAGGTCTTTGTGGTACTCCTAAGATACTCAAAGCTGCCAACCTAAGAAGACATTTTCCTTTATTCTTGCCTTCTGTCCTGGATGTCATCCCATGTCATTCTCTGCCCATCCATCCATCCATCCATCCATTCATCCATCCATCCATCCAATATTTATTGATCATCTACTAACTACCACATACCATTAGGTAATGAGAATAACATCATAAGCTAGACAGCTATGAACCTTCTTAAATAGAAACATTTTTGGAGTCTCTCCACTAAA
This sequence comes from Dipodomys ordii, assembly GCF_000151885.1. Taxonomy (NCBI): domain Eukaryota; kingdom Metazoa; phylum Chordata; class Mammalia; order Rodentia; family Heteromyidae; genus Dipodomys; species Dipodomys ordii. The sequence continues at coordinate 1,694 of NW_012277807.1, forward strand.
AGACAAAGACATGCTTAGGTATTAATCATGATTATCTATTGAAAATCTAAAAACCTGCAGAACATTATGTCATCAAGAGTGTGTGGCAAAGGAGGCAAGCTTGCCTATGGCAGACAGGATAGATAAGTGAGGAGAAGCTGGGGTCCAGAGACAAGATATACCTTTCAAAAGCACATCTTCTTCCAACTAGACCCCACCTCCTAAAAGCCCATTTGCCCATGACTCACCGATGGGCTGATTGAGTAATGAAGTGTTCCAGTCACCTCACATATCATCAGCTAGGGACCACGTCTTCCACATAGGAGCCTTTTGGGAGACACATCAGATTCATATCCAAACCATAGCATGGGGAAAATTATAAAAGATGTACTTCAGATAGCCAGGGAAGATTAGCTAAGAATGTGATACTTGGAAAGAGTTGAAGAAAAGGAACCAGTGAGGGTATGAGCTACAGGGTAAGGATGTTTTTGGAAGATGGAGACTGTAGATTTCACATGTATTGTAGGTGCTGACAGTAGGAAGGCAATACAGGAGTGTGATGAGAAAGGTGTGAAATGGCCCCAAATCAGGAATCAAGCTAAAAGGAATCACACACACACACACACACACACACACACACACACACACACACACACACACACA
>NW_012277808.1:0-1391 GCF_000151885.1 Dipodomys ordii
CACCTTCCCAGCCCTAAGCATAGATTTTTATGGATTCTCCAGTTCTTTTTTCCTTACTGTAGGGCATTTAACCTGAAAATATCTATCTTAATATTGCACCTGAAATCACATCAGACAGCAATAGCAATACTGGGCTGGAGGGACCAGATGCTTGGCCTGGGTCTGATGTCATGGTTAAAACTCAGGGTTTTATGAAACTACTACAGAATAGGATACTTGAGGCATTGTCATTTTGGAAGGCAAGAGTGAATCTAGGTCTTTGGTTAACCCTGGTCTGAGGGTTATGCAGGCATCTTGGGCTCAGAGTGCATAAGCAAGTGGCCATTTTTCTGATCCTTGGGGGAGGGTATACTGGCACACATCCAAGGATAAGGGTTTGAGCAACAAAGTACAGATGCATTTTTGTATCCAGAAACAATAGGAAAAAGTGGCAGCTTGAACTCTGAGAGATAAGGTACCGCATGGTAGTGATTCTGAACCTTGGAATGATAGCTACACAGCAGTTGCTCAGTTTTGAAGTCAGCCAATGCAAGAAAGCCCACGAGACTCATCTCCAATTAATCACCAAGAGGCTGGAAGTGGAGCTGTGGCCCAAGTAGTAGAGTGTTAGCAAAAAAGCTAAAAGGACAACACCCAGGCCATACATTCAAGACCCAGAACTGGTACACACACAAAAGTAAGAGCTACCATAACTTGCCATTTTAATTATAGGAATAAAATGATCAGAGATAGATGAAACATGAAATATAACAGTTTATTTACATAGTAATGTCCCAGAGCAGCTATAAGAATACAAATTTCAAACCAATAGTGTAATTGACCTTATGTAGGATCAGGATTTTATTAAGAACTGGCATCATTTAATTCAACTATACTATGTTCTAGAAGCAATTCAAATTGTTTCTAATTCATTCCATAGCATCCCTATGAGAGAATAACCTTTGTTTTCTGAGACCGGGACTCAAACTCGGTATCTGATGATTTTGCTTGTTGGTTGGTGCTCTACTACCTGAACCACACTCCCACCCCAGAAAAATTATTTTTACTCCATTTTCATATGAGATAACTGTGGCACACAGATAGAAGTCAATGCTTATGGAGGTATGTGTAGTCTGGTAGGTCTGATGTGAAAATGACATTGTTCTCAACTTTTGCTTCAGTCTTTTCAATTAAATAAGACACAAATTGGCCAATCCAAGTAGAGAAAGAGGTGTAAGAACTTTTAGGAGGGCTGGGAAGGTGGCTCAGTGGTAGAGCGCTTGCCTTGCATGCATGAGGCCCTCGGTTCGATTCTTCAGCACCACATAAGCAAAAAGAAAAAAAAGCCAGAAGTGGCACTATGGCTCAAGTGGTAGAGCTCTAGCCTTGAGCTGAAGAGGTGAGGGACAGTG
>NW_012277809.1:0-2032 GCF_000151885.1 Dipodomys ordii
CGGAAGTGGCGCTGTGGCTCAAGTGGTAGAGTGCTAGCCTTGAGCTGAAGAGCTGAGGGACAGCGCCCAGGCCCAGAGTTCAGGCCCCACGACCGGACCAAAAAAAAACAAGTGGAAGCTGAGCACTGGTGGCTTAGGCCTATAATCCTAGTTATTCCTAGAGGCTGAGAGCTGAGGCTCATGGTTCAAAGCCAGCCAGGCAGAAAGTCCATGAGATGCTTATCTTCAATTAACTACTCCCAAAAAACAGAAGTGGAGTTGTTGCTAAAGTGGTAAAGTGCTAGCCTTGAGCTGAAGAGCTGAGGGATAGCAACCAGGCCCAGAGTTCAAGCCCCACGACCAACCAAAAAAAGAAAAAAAAAGAAAGAAAGAAAGAAGAAAGAGGAAGGAAGGAAGGAAGGAAGGAAGGAAGGAAAAGAGGTATAAAAGGATGTAGTTGTATACCTTGAAGCCAAGGGCTTCTTTTGAAAAGGAGAGAGGCCTTTGGAGAAAGAAATAACTCACTGGTTCTCTTCCACCCCATCACTAATCATCTGTTCAGACGAAGCATTTCTTGGGCACCACCTACGTGGCCAGCCTTGCTCAGCATATAGCAGGTAAAAGCACAGTGCAGGCCACTAGCTACACAAGGACAACTGGTCCAGGGGTAGGTGGGGACCAAGATCCAGTCCCAGACTGGTTCACTAGCTTTGGATAAGAGACATACCTGCCTTCAAAGAATGTCTAGGGGTTTCAACAGTACTGCAGGCAATTGAATCAACCCACACAGTCCCTGCCCGCAGGAGTTACAGCCCACAGGAGACAGACAGATGATTAAATACATCATTAGAAGTTATCCTTTTTGCTGGTAGTTCACACCTGTAATCCTAGCTATGCAGAAGGCTGAGATCTGAGGATCCTGGTTTAAGGGCAGTCCTGGCAGGAAAGTCTGTGAGACTTTTATCTCCAATTAACCACCAACAAGCCATAAGTGGAGCTGTGAGGGGAAAAATTGCTGAGAGCCACAAAGCCCTGAGTTCAAGCACCAGGACCGGCACACACATACACACACACACACACACACACACACACACACACACACACACACATCTACAGCTTTACCAAAGGCCATGGAAGAAGTTGTGAGGAAGGAAAGACATCGTGTTCCCAGATAGGAAGACTCAGTACTGTAAAAATGTCCATTCTTGCCAAAGCAAATCTATACACTTGATGTCATCCCAATAAAAATATCAAAGGCATTTTTTATGGAATTTGACAAGTTGATTCCCAAGTTAATCTGCAAAGAAAAAGTACACAAGAATAGGATATCCAGGGGGCTGGGAAGGTGGCTTAGTGGTAGAGCGCTTGCCTCGCATGTTTGCAGCCCTTGGTTTGATTCCTCAGCACCACATAAACAGAAAAACACAGAAGTGGCACTGTGGCTCAAGTGGTAGAGGGCTTACCTTGAGCTGAAGGTCTAAGAGATAGTGCCCAGGCCCAGAGTTCAGGCCCCACAACTGACAAAAAAGAAAAGAGAAAAAGAAAAAAAAAGAATAGGGTATCCCAGACAAAGATCTTGGGTTTGTTGTTGTTGTTGTAAAATGCATACAATATGATATCCATCCTTTAAATCATTTTGCAGTATAGAGTTCAGTATTTAGGTACCTTTGTAGTGTTGGGTAACCATTACCATCTTTCCTTTCCCGAAATTTCTCAACTTCTCAAACTGAAACCTTTTTGTTGTTTCTTTTTGTGCTGGCACTGAGGCTTGAACTCACAGTTTTTTGCTTTCCCTTAGCTTTTTCCCCTGGTTCAAGGCTAAGGTTCTACCATTTGAGCCACAGCTCCACTTCTGGCTTTTTGGTGGTTAATTGGATATGAGTCTCACAGAGGCTGTACGCTGGTGGCTCATGCCTGTAATCCTAGCTACTCAGAAGGCTGAGATCTGAGGATCTGGGTTCAAAGCCAGATTGGGCAGGAAAGTCTGTGAGACTCTTATCTCCAATAAACCACTCAGAAAACTGGAAGTGGTGCTGTGGCTCAAGTGGTAGAG
>NW_012277810.1:0-999 GCF_000151885.1 Dipodomys ordii
AATTGTTTTTCCCTTCCCCTCCCCAAATTATAGCAACATCAAATACAGTGAAAACAGGGGTTATACCGTGGGGGAGGAATATACAAAGCAACAAAAAAAAATCACATGGCATCTTATAAATATGTTACAAACAATAGCAAGAAAGAAAAAACCACTTGTGTCCCTATCTTGAGGTTCATTTCGCTTAATATCTTCTTATCTGACCTTTTCTGCCTGTTCCAGACATATACTAGTTATTGCAAATAAGGGAAACCATGGAAACTAGCAAATATTAAATAACAGAAAAAAAGCTAGTGAAATCAAAGAGGAAAAAGAACCACAAATTAAGGAAGTGATAGACTACATATGCAGGGAAAGTCAAAGTATTTAAGTAAAGAGAAGATTCTGTCCTCTCATAGCTAGCTAGAGTTTGATTTGATAATTTCTCAAATTATTTTCAATCATCAAAAATGCCTAATGTTCTTTATATTAATTTATTTCTAAGCTTCATATTTAGTTTAGCTTACTTCCATTTCTGAACATTCTTAAATATATATAATGAATTAGTGAATTTTAGACAAAATATTTAATAGACTTATAATTTTTTAAAATGAGATATAACAGCATTATTAGCAATGAATTACTTTATTAGGAATGCTGTAATCCCAGCTAGTCAAAAGGCAGAGATCAGAAGGGTAGTAGTTCCAGGCCAATCTTGGGCAAGACCCCCATCTCAAATTCACTGGGAATATACCCACAGGTATAATAAGCCTATCTAAGGTTGACCCCAGGCAAAATGTGTGACACCATATGTAAAGTGTAACTAAAGCAAAAAAGGCTAAGGGTGTGGCTCATGTAGTAGAACAGTAGAGGACCTGCCTAGCAACAGTGAGGCTCTGCATTAAAAACCTACAAAAATTGGCTGTTGGTGGGGGGGAGGGGGGAGGCTGGGAAGGGATGTGAAGGGTAAACCAAAGGAGGAGGCTGCAATGCTTGGTAAGAAATGTACGCATTATCCTG
>NW_012277811.1:0-1179 GCF_000151885.1 Dipodomys ordii
AAGGTGGCTCAGTGGTAGAGCGCTTGCCTTGCATGCCTAAGGCCCTGGGTTCAATTCCTCAGCACCACATAAGCAAAAAGAAAAAAGCTGGAAGTGGTGCTGTGGCTCAAGTGGTAGAGCGCTAGCCTTGAGCTAAAGAGCGAGGGACAGCACCCAGGCCCAGAGTTCAGGCCCCACCACCGGACCCAAAAACAAAACAAAACAGAGTTTATGGGAGACAGTGAGGGAAGGGTGACATTGTTCAAAAACAAATATACTCTTTATCTGACTTAAATAACTGTAAACCCTCTGTACACCACTTCTACAATAACAATAAGTAACTCTTTCTAAATGTAATTAACATAAATTATAGTCATTATACATTTTTTGTAAAAAACTGAGTCTAGCTTCCACAGGGAATTATTCCACTAGATACATGGTGCTCTATAATAATGAACCTGTAATGATTAGCAAATAGCAACTGAAAGGTGCCATTAAAATGAACCTTTTTAACAACTTTGGGCAATCACTGTTATTAATGAGGCATATTTAAAGTATTATGACTTAATGTCATTTATTACTACAAAGTCTCACTCATTATTTACACATATTTGAGTATAAAGATGTGTGTAGATGGATATGTATATGCATTCATCCCAAAGAGAACTAAAAGCAAAGTACAGTGAGCATTTTTAACTGATGAAAAGCATGTCACCATGTGTAGATCTTTTAAAATCCCTAAATCCTTAGCAAAAAGTAATCATATGGCACGGAATTTTTAGTCTGCAGTAAATTTTATGCAATCTGAGTTAAATCTCTCCATTCCTAAAATGAAATTAGTTCACAACTTAGCAATGTTAATTATTTGTTCTCCTTTTTAAATATGCCAGACTGGCTTCCACATTGTTATCCCTTCAACACTATATGTTGCATAGCACTTGTTAGTAGGGGTGATAGGACCAATAATTCTAGACTTTCTGCTTTGTGAGGAAAGGTCAGCCCCAGACATCCTAAACCACATGAACAGAAGGCATGGGTGCATCTTGCTATGAATTCTAATGACTTCCAAGTTTTACTATCTGATTATTTGAAATTATAGCACCCAAAGGGAAAGGAACTACAGATAAAAGTGGGAGAAGCAAGGCTGGGAAGGTGGCTCAGTGGTAGAGTGCTTGCCTTGCATGCATGAGGCCCTGGGTT
>NW_012277812.1:0-4087 GCF_000151885.1 Dipodomys ordii
CTTTCTTTCTTTCTTTCTTTCTTTCTTTCTTTCTTTCTTTCTTTCCTTCTTTCTTTCTTTCTTTCTTTCTTTCGTTCCTTCTTTCTTTCTTTTTTGCTGGTCTTGGGGCTTGAACTCTGAGCTTGGGTGCTGTCTCTAAGTTCCTTTTGCTCAAAGCTAGTGGTCTACCCCTTGAGTCATAGCACCACATTCAGCTTTTTCTGTAATGAACTGGAGATGAGAATCTCAAGGACTTTCCTGCCCAGGCTGGCTTTGAACTGCAATCCTCAGGTCTCAGCCTCTGAGTAGCTAAGATTACAGGTGTGAGCCACTTGTGCCAGCTTTAAGAGCTACTTCTAAAGCACAAGAGCATTTCTATTTTCATACTAATTAGGTTTAAACTTTAATCAGGAGTATATTTTCATGGGAGTATACAGCATTGTTTATATTTCTACTCTTCAAATAAAGAAATAATAATTCTCAGGAATAATTTAACATTTAATTATTATATAATTTAACATTTTAGAAATGTTATGTTGATGATTCTTCTTCAATAAGTATCGTTTTATGGAAATATTTAAGCACAGAGGTAGATAAGCCCATCCTATATCACGTCAAAATTTTATCATTGGAAAACAATCAACCATCTCTGGACTATCTTTAATATAAAAATTACACATTTCCATACAAACCATAATAACCACTAATTTTAATCCTACAATATATGCATCTTAACTTAGGATTTCTGCTCTGTAAGGTGCTTTTAGTATAATAAGCCAGAGATCACTTTACCTGACTTTGCTAATTTACTTAGAGCTGTCCTTTTACAATGCATTTTCCATGAATAAAACATCTTTACAGAGACTGTGTATTCACAGGAGAAGAATCTACAGGATCAGCAATCTTTTTCAACCTGTCTTCAGGTCAAACTCTATCCAACCTAAATAAATAACAGCAAGTTCTTTTAATAAGTTATTTCCCTGCTGTAGGCAAGACACTCTATCACAAACTATGGAGAAACAAAGAAATAAAAAAAAATTACCTTCCAGAGACCATGCTTACTTGTGAAAGGTAACACATCAGGCAGATCTCCATATAACCTGGTGCCTAATAGATAACAGACTTTTGCTGTATAAAGGGCACTATGGCCTCGTGGAAAAGCCAGTCTTTGGGAGAAAGTTTAGATTTGAGTAGTCTAGGAAGGAAAAGAACCTCTTTCTACAAGGAGCGAAAGCAAGGGCAAACACATAGAGTGGCTTCCGAGTCCATGAGCACTTTGTACTCGAGTAAAGAGTGAGGAATAGAGTTGTGACATCTACCCAGTAACCTGGTCCCTTTTCTTCCTGTCAACCCCTATTTGTGCTCAAGTATCTCTGCCCTGCTATGGTGACAGGCTCTTTGAATGTGGAGACAATCTCAGTCTTCAAGTGACAAAAAGCAAAGAGCTGTCATTCTGATGAAGTCTTAGTTATGCTGCATTGTTGGTCCACAGCTGCATTCCCCTTTATAGCCACATACGGCCACCGGCTGAGTAACCTTTCCCAGACATTGTTGAAGTTAGGGGCTCCTGGGACTCAGTTCAAGGCAGTGGTGGTACGCTGCACACTGTTTGGATTTACCTTTTAAAACCATGTGCTATTTCTCCCAACTGCCTTTTGCAAATGAACCTCTGAGGAGAAGGCCTGAAGCAAGGGCAAAGACAAAAATTGATAAAGAATCTGGGCATACCAGTTGTGAGAGACAAATGTGCTTACTCCTATGTGATTTACAAACCACAGATGCTTCAGAGATGTGTTACTCTGCCTGCTGGTGACCTGCATCTTTCCTTCTTACTGTGATGAACGACCTTTGGTGGATGCTGTTATATGATAGTGTCTTATAGTTCTTAACAGCTGCACACATCTGAACTAAGAGACATTTAAGTTATGGGCAGAGAGTGAGTTCAGATTGGAAAGGTGGTGGTTGTTCTATTAGGGCTTTTCCTGAAGAATAGAGCTTTGGTCATTCATTCAGTATATATATTCATTGAGTACGACTCTGTATTGTAAACCATGTCATTTAATTAGGCTTTCTTTCTTTTCTGAATGTTTTATCTTTAAGTAGTTGTACAAGGAAGGTCTCATTCAACAGAGCAGTTTATGAATACAGTGCATCTTGATCCCTGTCATCCCTTCAATATTTTCCCCCTCCACTTGGCCCACCTCTTCCTTTATTTTTCTTAATTTTTGTGGTTTGGACTACATTCTCCTCTCTTTTCCCCTTCATTCATTTACTCCTCTCCCCTTGATTCCACCCCTCCCACCCCCCACCCCCGCGTCCCTTGCAAGAACCCATTTCCTGGTAGGGATTTTGTTAGGTTTTGACTTAGTCTTTCTAAAGAATTATGCCATTTGAACTTCCCATGAGGTCTATGATACTTCACTTAATTAAGCTTTCTCTTATCAAGGCTTGTTGCCTTGTTGCTGCTTTGTTAAGTGGATACTCCTTTGAACAACTACTTAAAGATAATAATAAAATATGTTCTTAAATAAAGGCTTGTTGCAAGAGACAAAATATCTGTGAAATTGTTCAAAGATGTGTGATCCATTCACTCCTGAAGAGACTGAAACTTTAGTTATAGGCAAAATAAAGGCACACCCTCAGAGAAATTTGAAGTACAGCTGTAGTATTTTGAATTCTAAAAGAATAATTTTAATTATTTGTGATCTATAACATGTTTTGCCATAAGAGAAGAGACTTTAGAAAGTAAGGTTACTTGATAAGTGTATTTTTAAGGTATTATGAACAAATAAGGTGTAGAAAAAACTTGACTGGGAAACTATTAAGGGAAGGTTAACTAAATGGTTGTTTTACTGCTCCCTGTAGAAGAGCATACAAAGCTGGAATAGAATGAGAATACAAGGCAGCAAAGGGACTTAAGAAGTGGGTCGCATTATGGTTCTACTACTTGGAGGCAAATTAATTCAATAAATTAATTAAAATGCTATGTATATTCTGTGTTTAGAATAACCAATAGCATAACTGATGGCATTTTCAGTCTGAGCTAATAACTTCTCTTTTTATTAGAAACTTTTTTTTTCTGGTCCTGGGGCTTGAACTCTGGGCCTGGGCACTGTCCTTGAGTTTCTTTTGTTCAAAGCTAGCACTCTATCACTTGAGTCACAGTACCACTTCTGGCTCTTTCTGAGTAGTTTGTTGGAGATAAAAGTCTCATGGATTTCCTGTCTAGCGATCATCAGATCTCAGCCTCCTGAGTAGCTAGGATTACAGGCCTGAGCCATCGGCAGCTAGTTTATTAGAAGCCTTTGTAATTTATTTTTATGAGAACCTTTAGTTATGGAGGTGGGGAAGGAAGGATGGTAGGGGAAAAACAAAGGAAGGGGTAACAATGCTTGATAAGAAACGTACTCATTATTTTACTCATGTAACTGTAACCCCTCTGTACAGTACCTTTACTCTGTACACACACACACACACACACACACACACACACACACACACACACACACACACGAAACTTTAAGTCCTATCAAAAGTTTTAAGAAAATAAACTTGACTGCTCTAAATATAAAGTTACTAAACCTTATTTTGACCTCTCTCCTTAGTGGATGCAAGATAGGAAATGTAGAGAAAAAATGGATTTAGACTAATACTATATCAAAAATATAAATTATTGGCAATGCACAGGAATTCATGTCAGTGAGCTACTTGTGCTTTAAGTATCAATTGGATTATGGGCATGCTATCTGTGGATAACTTTGTTTCACCACCAGTGGCTGAGTCTTTGATTACTTATTATAGAGGCAGATTAAGAAAAGTTTTGGGGAGGCTGGGAAGGTGGCTCAGTGGTAGATCGCTTGCCTTGCATGCCTGAGACCCTGTTTGATTCCTCGGCACCACATAAGCAAAAAGAAAAAGGCCAGAAGTGGCGCTGTGGCTCAAGTGGTAGAGCACTAGCCTTGAGCTGAAGAGCTGAGGGACAGAGCCCAGGCCCAGAGTTCAGGCCCCACGACCGGACCCCCAAAAAAAAAAGAATCGATAGAATGTTCCCCCACTAAGTTTATTAAAAGAACTATTGTATAAAAACAATTCCATGACTTTCTTAAAG
>NW_012277813.1:0-1766 GCF_000151885.1 Dipodomys ordii
ACCACATAAGCAAAAAGAAAAAAGCCGGAAGTGGCGCTGTGGCTCAAGTGGTAGAGTGCTAGCCTTGAGCTGAAGAGCTGAGGGACAGTGCCCAGACCCACAGTTCAGGCCCCACGACCGGACCCCCCCCAAAAAAGAAAAGAAAATGAACAAAAAATACAATACTGATTCTAAAAAGTCATAGATTGCCCTCTCTCTGAGGATTCCAACGTATCCATCATAAAGTGTACACTAAATCCTGTTTTTTAATATTTTGCAGTATATTAAAAGTAAATTAGCATATATTCCTAGTATGGAAATATTAGTCTTAAGGAGATTTCACAAAACTACCAAGAAAGCAAGGTGCTAATGGTTTACACCTACAAATCGAGCTACACAGGTGGCAGGGATCTGAAGATCAGGGTTTCAAGGCCAGTCTGGGCAGCAAAATCATGAGAGTATTATCTGCAATTAGCCATAAAAATTGTGAAAGTGGAGCTCGTTCTCAAATGGTAGAGTGTCAGATTTGAGTGAAAAAGCCAAGCAAGAGCTCCAGGTTTTGAGTTCAAGCCTCAGTACTGGTACAAGGAAAGGGATGTACAAAGCCACCAGGAAATTCAGGCAAAACACTGTACAGCAAGTTTTAAACAAAGCTAAGCTGGGTGTAGTGGCACAGACCTGAAGCTAGCCATTCAGGAGGTGGGTCAGGAGAATCATCTGAGCCCAGGAGTAGCCTGGGCAATACAATGTCGTGTATTGAAAAAATAGAACAACAGCAATAACACCTCAAGCAAAAATTAACTCACCCGTCAATTTGAGAAACATTTTAAAGTAACTTTTTTATGTCAGACTTTGTATGAACAAGGTACAAATAAAATATCTCTATCATTGAGAAGTTCACAGTTTGATAAGAGAAGCTAGATCTGTGAACAAAATGGGGGGAAAAAAGAACTTGAAGTACTGAATTAGAAATCTATGTGGGTTAGGGGCAAGCTCACTGAAGACAGAGCTCAATTCAGGTCAGAAAAACAATAGAAAGAGAGTCCTGGAGATTTGTTGGTGGTGGTGGTCATGTGTCATGGGGCTTAAACTCAGGCCTTGGGTGCTGTTCCTGAGCTTTTTTGCTTAAGACTAGTGCTCTACCACTTTGAGCTTCAATGCCACTTCTAGTTTTCTGCTGGTTAATTGGAGATAAGAGCTTCACAGACTCTCCTGTCCAGGATAGCTTTGAACCACAGTTCTCAGATCTCAGCCATCTGAGTAGCTGAGATTTACAGGCGTGAGCCACTGGTGCTGGGCTTTGGATATGCCTTTTGAAAGACGGTTACAACAGGGAAAGAACTTTCCATTTTAATTAAAAAATTGCTTATTATTGTTAGGGGGAGTTTTGTAAATCATTCTTTAAGTAGTTGTACAAAGGGAGTTGCCATTTAGCAAAGCAATTTATGAATAAAATATATATTAATTTCACCCTTTCAGTATTCTCACCCATTCCTCCCCTATCCACCCTTCCCTCACTCTTGCTAATTTTGTAGGATATACAAAATTACAAAAAAATTCTTAAAATTTTTATGTGTTTTTTATTGTAAAAATACTGTACAGAGGTGTTAGTTACATGAGTAAGGTAATGAGTACATTTCCTATCAAGCATTGTTACATCCTCCTCTGTTCTTCCCATACCATCCCTTCCTTGCCACCTCTCCAACTCCTCCCTCCCTGCCCCCCCACAAAAGTTGTAAAGTTTATTTTCTACATAGTGTCTTGTACATCTCATTGTTACAATGGGT
>NW_012277814.1:0-3646 GCF_000151885.1 Dipodomys ordii
AGGTGGTATCTCAATGTTGTTTTGATTTGCATTTCTAACACATTTATAAGATTATTTCTTTGTTGCTTTGTATGTTCCTCCCCCACAGTATAACCCCTGCTTTCACTGTATTTGATGTCAGTATAATATGTAGAGGAGAAGGGGAAAAACAAATCATTTAAATAGAGATACAGGTGGACCCATTGCAACAATGAGATGTACAAGTCATTATGTCTAAAACGAACTTTACAACTTTGGTGCAGGGTTGGGGGGGATTGGGTGGGGGGCCAGAGGGGGAGGAAAGGAAGGGAAGGGAAAGGGAAACAAAGGAGGAGGTTACAATGCTTGATAAGAAATGTACTCATTATCTTGCCCATGTAATTTTAACCCCTCTGTACAATATTTTCACAATAAAAAAGAGAGTAATTATGACCCAGACCATAGTGGCAGCAATAGTTGTTGCAAGTAGTGTATATATTGGTGATATATTTCTCTTCTTCCCACTTTTTAAAAGTTATCTTTGTTTAAAGGATTTGCCATTCACCAAAGACATTTAAGATAACAATGACTCCCAATCAATTTTACCTCTTTCATCTTTCCACCATACCATTCCAACTTCTCCCTTCCCCTCAATTTTCTTTATTTTATGGAAGATGCATTGAATTGTTTGACTGCATGAGAAGGGTATAAAATGTGAATATATTTCTTTTCTTTTCCTTCCTTTGGGATTGAACTCAGGACTTTGCACTTGCTGGCACTTAAGATATTCCTCTAATCCTTTAATTATTTTATCTTTCATATAGACACATGCTTTATCCCAGAGCCATCCTCAGACTGATCCATGTATAAGTCCTCTTTCCCTACCTGGGATTATAGCTGTGAACCACTATAGCAGCTACTGTTACATCAGTTCTTTTTTTCCTGTGAGATAAAGTCTCCTTAACTTTTGCCCCATCTGGCACTGAACTTCCATCCTCCCATCTTTGTTTAATGAGTAGCTCAAATTAGAAATGTGCCCCATCACAACAGCCTCCTTATGGATAGATTCAATAAAACTTTGACCTGATAAAATAATAAGTATGAGAAGCAAATGGAAACTAATGATAATTTCAAGTGCTGACCTAAATAATAGGAAAACTAAAATCACGCAGAACTTGAATAAAGGAAAGCAAGGTCTCAGTATTAAAAGAATCTGTTAACTATTTAAGGGAAGATGCCAAGTATAGAGATGCATTGTGAACTTTGGGTAAAATAAGAATTGTAAATGTAGTTATGTTTCCTCTGGTCAGCATATTTGTGTAATTGTAGCTGTGGGGCCACATGAGAATATGAAGGGAATATGTTTAAAAAGTAAACACAAAAGATTAAAACCACAAGGATGGCACTAATAATCAGATCTGTGGGAATAGTAGCTGATAAGGTAGAAGAAACCCAATAACGTGTGTGTGTATATATATATATGTATATATATATACATATATATATACACATACATATATCTATATATGTATCACTATAAAAGGCAATTTCACAACACAGAAAGTGGGATGATTTGTTACAAAGTTATGATGTGTCATTTCTGTACATTTGTGCTTCTATAACAATATGTCACAGACAAATTTATATAGGATAAATATCTACATATTTTCTCCCAGTACTGGAGTCTGGAATTCCCAGGTCAAGTTGCATATGTTCAATATTTAGTGAAGGCTTTCTATTTTCATGGCCAAAAGAATAGAATGTGAAAATGGCTTAATATTAGATTTCCCAGTACTTTTATAAGGCATCACTCATAAGAATGAAAACATCCTTTTGATTTACTCATTTCCCAAATTCCCTTCCCTTTAATACATCCACATTGGGGATAAAGTTTCAACATGTACAATGGATAGTACACATTTAAATCATAGCATAGGTCAAATGAGATGACACTTAGAATTGACCAAGATATTTAGAAATATGGAGATGATTATTTACCTGAAAACAATTTTAAGTAAGCTTAAGGTATCAAAATAAAATTGAAGACAAAGCAGTTTGGAGGACATAATTATAAGATGGTGAATGCTTGCCTAGAAAGTGAGTACATTAGAGAGATAAAACTGATGAAGCCAAGTTGTTATAAGTAAGAGAAATGACATGCTTGTCAGCTAATGGAAATGATCTCTGTAGCATGAAAACTTGATGAGGACTTTGAAAAGGGAAGAGAACCTGGAAAATATTCTTGACTGGAGCTGAAGCAAAAGGGTCTTAGGTATATTGAAGGGGTTCATATTGATGGGAATTGGAGAGCCACCCATTATCAGGTGTGAAGAAGAATGTTCAGGTCCAGGTGCTGAGCAAGTAAAATAATTGACACCTGATATTAAGTGACAGGTATTTCTCTGTATATAAAATACTTTTCATATTTGTTTGAATTTTTTCTATTATGTTAACAAGTAGGATATTTATTTTCTTTATTCTTTTTCTTTTCTTCTGTATTTTGCTAACAGAAATATGAATTGATGGGGGTGTTGAAAATTCCTGTTAATTATTGTGTAAGGCTAAAATGAAACTTTCTGGTCAATAAGTTTCCTAGCAATTTATGCTAATTTCAATGAGCTAAGGTGTTCATTTATCCACCACTGAAGTACTTAGTGAACATTTGGTATTTACCACAAATAGTCCCTATTTTAAAATAATGGATACAAACAAATTCTTAATATGTGATCACTTCAAATGATTCTAGTTACAGCAATGGATCCTTATTAAAGGGATAAATCACTGCACTGGAGAAACTGCCTTTCATTTTTTTTCTCTCCCAGACGTAGAACAATGAGAGATTCTTCAATGCACAGTCCCTATAAGATGTGGTCCCTGCTTCGAAAAAGCTGATAGCATATCAGAGAGGGAGGGAAACAGAGACCAACTGTACTTGACATTGATAAATGCTAGCACAGGAATGCCTACCAAAGAGAGGCCTAAGTAAGACTATGAAGTCAGATCTGGTTCCCTAGCATAGCTGATGCCTATGTTCAACAGGATTAAAGAGGTGTAAAGAAATTAACCTGCTAAAGGTGGAGAGTCAAACAACTTTCAAGTCAGGTGTAAATGCCAAGAAGAGAGTTGATAGCATTCTGTAAGAAATGCTAGACATTCTGCAAAAGCATCACCAGGAAAAGAAAAGACCACTTGGTAAGTGCTAAGTATGATTAGAGAAGTACCTGGAAATGTACCATGTGAGAATTCTGCACTTGGGATGTTTGTACCAACTACAGATTAATAGCTCAAATTAATCTACAAGTTATGTCCATTGAATAAGTGAGAAAAATGAAAATTAGAGTATAAATTAGCACCTATGCTACTGGGTATGAAAGAATGAAAACTTACCATGGAGTGGTGACACATGCCCATAATTTTAGCTACTTAGGAGGTTAAGGATCAAATTAAAAAATCACTGGAGCTCAAGATGTTCAGGTATGTGTGAGCAGTGCAGTGAAAAACGACTTCAGAATTAAATAAATAAAGCTTGAGGAGTGGAATGATGGTATCCCTCAATTCAACAAGGGAGTTTATTTTTTAAAACTGTACCACAGACATTGTAAATTGTGTATTTTATTTTTTTGTCTTTAGCTCCTTATATTTTTAAATGATGGAAAAGAGAAACCTTTAAGTGCATTTTATCAGAGGG
>NW_012277815.1:0-2072 GCF_000151885.1 Dipodomys ordii
TTTTTTCTTTTTGCTTATGTGGTGCTGAGGAATCGAACCCAGGGCCTCAGGCATGCAAGGCAAGCGCTCTACCACTGAGCCACCTTCCCAACCCTCATGGACTTTCTTTGCTCAAGGCTATTACTCTACCAAATGAGCTATAGCTCTACTTCTTGCTTTGTCCAAGTTAACTGAAGATAAGAGTCTTACTGACTTTCCTGCCTGGGCTGGCTTTCAAGCAGTGATCTTCAGATCTCAGCCTCCTGAGTTGTTTGAATTACAGGCATGAGCCACTGGTACCAGCTTCTGGGTTTTGTTTTGTTTTGTCCACTGTGGAGCTTTAACTCTGGGCCTAGACACTGTCTCTGAGCTTTTCAGCTCAAGATGAGAGCTCTACCACTTGAGCCACAGCACCACTTCCAGTTTTCTGATGTTAATTGGAGATAAGAGTCTCACAGACTTTCCTGGCAGGGCTGGCTTTGAACCAAGATCCTCAAATCTTAGCCTCCTGACTAGCTAGAATTACAGGCATGAGCCATGGGTGCCTGGCTTGCCCAAATTTTTTTTTTTTTGTGGTCGGTTGTGGGGCTTGAACTCTGGGCCTGGGCGCTGTCCCTCAGCTCTTCAGCTCAAGGCGAGCGCTCTATTGCTTGAGCCACAGCACCACTTCCAGTTTTCAAGTGGTTTATTGGAGATAAGAGTCTCACGGACTTTCTTGCCCGGGCTGGCTTTGAATCGCGATCCTCAGATCTCAGCCTCCTGACTAGCTAGGATTACAGGCATGAGCCACCAGCACCTGGCAATGCCCACGAATTTTTAATGGCAAACATTTTGTAATTTTGATTTGCAGCTAGACCGTAAAATATGACTAGGTCTTTTTCTGCCACCCTAGGATCACTGACCAGTATCATTCTTTGTAGCTATGCCTCATAAGGACCCTAAATTTTACTTACTGAATTAAAAAAAAATTGTACCACTTGATCAGTTACTTCTTTTCTAGGTTTTATACTTAAGTAATTTCTGTGTATTTGGTTTATGCCAATACTAGGGCTTGAATTCATGGCATAGGCACTGTCCTTGAGCTTTTGTGCTAAAGGCTAGCACTCTACTACTTGGAGCCACAGTTCCATTTCCAGCTTTTTGTAGTTAATTGGAAATTAGAGTCTCATGAATTTTCTTGCCCAGGCTAGCTTTGAACTGCAATCCTAAGATTTCAGCCTCCTGAGTAGCTAAGATGATAGGTGTGAATCATTGGTGCCCAACTTCTGCGTGTGTGTGTGTTGTGTGTGTGTGTGTGTGTGAATCAAATTTTTCTGGCTTCAAAATTCTCCTGCATCAGCCTCCTCAGTGCTGGGATTACAGATGTATACCAGATGTATGCCTGGCTACACTTATGCAATTTGTGCCAATACCAGACCTTGAACTCAGGGCCTAGACACAGTTCCTTAGCTTTTCTACTCCAGGCTGGTTCCCTACCGCTTGATCCATACATACACTTCCGGCTTTCTGCTGGTTAATTGAACATGTGTCTTGTGGCTTTCCTGCCAGCGCTGGCTTTGAAACTTAGTTCTCCGATCTCAGCCTCCTGGATAGCTAGGATTACAGGCATGCGCCACTGGTACTGGCCACTTAAACAATTTTTGATAAAGAACTGTGAAGTAAACTGGGTGCCAGTGGCTTACACCTGTAATCCTAGCTACTCAGGAGGTTGAGATCTGAGGATCAAGGTTCAAAGCCAGTCCGGGCAGGAAACTCCGTGAGACTCTTGTCTCCAATAAACCACTAGAAAACCGAAAGTGGTTCTGTGGCTCAAGTGGTAGAGAGCTCGCCTTGAGCTGAAGAGTGCAGGGACAGCGCCCAAGCCCAGAGTTCAAGCCCCATGACCGATCAAAAAAAAAAGAATTGTGAAGTATTCACAGTGATTTTTACAACTCAGTCAAAAGTTGGGATGCAGGGCTGGGAAGGTGGCTCAGTGGTAGATTGCTTGCCTTGCATGCCTGAGGCCCTGGGTTCCATTCCTCAGCACCACATAAACAAAAAAGAAAAAACCCGGAAGTGGTGCTGTGACTCAAGTGGTAGAGCGCTAGCCTTGA
>NW_012277816.1:0-4456 GCF_000151885.1 Dipodomys ordii
GGGGTGCGCACCTCGATGTGTGCAGATCTCACTGAGAGGGCTGCCGGGGTGGGGTGTGCACCTCGATGTGTGCAGATCTCACTGAGAGAGCTGCCTGGGGTGGGGTGTACACCTCGATGTGTGCAGATCTCACTGAGAGAACAGCCCAGTCACGCTTCCATCGACCCCGGAATTGTGAAGAAAGCGAAAAAATGGGATGAAAGCAGGTTTTCCATCTTGTCCAATTCTCCTGCCCCACTAATTATACCACGATAATGGAAGGTTCTGGGCACGTTTCCTCCTGGTGGCCATGGTTATGATCTGCAGCCTTTGTCTGCACCGGGGAAATCTGTGAAGGTCATGCTGTCTGCCCAGCTCTGGCCGCTGTCCGGGTGGGGGAGGAGCGGGGGAGGGCTGTCCACCCCACCCTTGGAGGTGGGGGGGGGCACACATCCCAGGAGGCTGCCTCCGTTACCCACCGGGCACCCGCTGGCTGCGCTCACTCCTGGGCTTGGTCTGATCCTCCGGCTTTGCAGGCCGGGCCACACCTTTCCTGGCTTCAGTATCCCTGAGGAAACTGGGGGTCCTGCTGCCCCTGCCCCCCACTCGGGGAATGTGGCTGTGGCCCTGAAAATACACCCTCTGGAGGCGCTTCTGCCCCCGCACCCTTTATGACACCCATGTTCCCAGGTGACTAGGCCGCTCCTGTCAGCTGCAATGCTTAGCTGCACCCTCCCCGGAACCTCCCCCCATCAGTTCCCAGACTCTATCCACCACCCAGGCTGCACTGAGGATAGCCAGAGGCTCCTGCGGTGAGCCAGCTGCCCCGGCTGGAGACTCCCCCGGACCCTGGACCCGGGTGGCCACCTGCACCCCTGGTCCTACTGGAGGCTTGTCAGCTTTGGGTGAGTGACAGAAATAATGTGGGTGTGGCCAACTTGTCTTCTTGTCAGTGAGCAGCTGACCTGGGGTCGGCAGAGGGCGGCAGGGAGGGACGGTGGCGCACAGAGCTGGGAAAGCCTGCAGGGGCCAGGGGAGGCGCAGGGTCCCCTGGCGGCAGGTGCTGAGCTGTCAGGAACCCACGTGTGTGCCCGCGCCCCAGGAGTGCGCCTGGACCCTGAGAGCCACCAGACTGATGCTTGAACAAGGTCCTGGACTGGAGGGCCTGACGGAACAGACTGGGCCCAATGCCCAAGGGGAGAGGGGCGTCCTCCGCAGCTCAGCCCCCTCCCCCGCCCCCGCGGGCTCTGGCTGATAGCAGAATTGTCACTGCGGTCCCTGCCCCTGGTTCGAGGTTCTCCCAGGTGGGTGTGAGTCTCTAAGCCTCGCCTGACCACGAGCTCACCAGTCTCCTTGGATGAGGCCGGCAATGTTCTGGAACGCATGTATCCTAAGCAGCGATGCTGTACACCCCCCCCCCCCGCAAAGACGCCTGCGCTCCGGGGCCAAGGGCCACCGGCCCAGGAGCGCCCTGTGAGTTTGGGGGAATATCGCTGCTCATTGCTTGCATGGGAGGGAAGGAGGTGGGCACACGGCCCCTTGGGGTGGTGGTGAGGGCGGGGTCTGGAGCGGGGGGGGGGGGCAGCTCCTGCCCTCTCAGCTCCGCTAGGAGCGGGTTCGGAAATCCTAGTGGTAAATGCCTTTGACCCTTCCCATTCCTCTTCTCTCATCTCCTCAGCATGATTCCTGGCAATGGGGGGCAGGTCCTGGCTAGGGGCCCGGACCCCCTCCATGGTGCCCTTCCGTAGTCTCCTGCTTTCTAAGAAAGATGAAGAGAGGCTGGAAGGGGAACACTGAGAGGCGAGTCCTAATGCCTGGCTGGTCTCCCCCACACTGCACTTCCCCCCTAGATGGAGGTCCTGAGAGGTAGGTGGACTGCATGGCCTCCCAGAGCAGGGCAGGCAGGATGCCACCGGAGCGGCCCCCCTGCCCCCCACCCCCGCATCCCCTCTACACCACCCGGAGCTGCTGTGTCCACAGGATTATGCTGTAACATAGAAGGTTCAGAGTGGAGGTCTGAGGAGGCTGGGGTTGGTTCAGTACCTACGCTGAGTGTCTGATCTCTGCCTGCCCAGCACAGGGACCCTGGCCTGCCCCAGGCTCTGAGACCCTCATCTCCACACCCACAGACATCCTGGCCTTCTGTGTGCTCCTAGCATGGGAGCTGGAGATGTGGATGGAAAGGATGTGGGGGTCCCAGGGGTGGGTCTGCCCTCCCTGGGCCTCCACGCAAGGACCTCCAGATACGGAGGAGCAAACAGACCCCAGATGTCAGTGCCACAGCCCCAGCTCTGACCCCCAGCGTCCTCTCCTCCACCCTCGCCCGTGTGCTCTGCATGGGTTCAGCCACAGACCCCGTGCCTCTGACGTGGTGGAGCTGGGGGTGGGGGAAAGGACGAGGGGATGGAGAACTCAGCTCTGTCTCAGGGGCAGGGGGACGCTGCAAGCCCGGGAAAGCTGGATGCACCTCCATTCCCAGGTTGGGAGAAGTGGGTCCGTCACTACACACAGCAGGAAGATGGCTTTCCCAAGATAACACCTAGGGACAGGCTCTCCTTCCCTAATGTGCCCACAGCTTGTGTGACATCCCCAGGGGGCCTTCAGTGGCTGCCGTGGAGGGGGCTCGTCCCGGGTCATACCACCTTGGGCGGTGAAGCCCCAGCCACTCCTGCTCTGGGGACTGCCCTTGTTCAGGAGAGGGGAAAGGGCATCTGTGGGTGAAAATCATCCCCGCCTCTTCCCCCCTTCCCTTCCTGACACTCAGTGCACTAAGGCAGGGCAGAGATGGAGCTGGCGGGGAGTGGGAGAGGAAGTCTAAGTGGGTTTGAGGGCCACCAGGGTGCATAAGGGCCAAGGATAGGGGCGGGACGGGGGACACAGAGGGACTCTGAGGCCTGGAGATGTTAGAGTGAACTCACATCTTTCAAGATAGGAAGAGATCTGGAACACACACACTTGCGCGTGCGCATGTGCATGTGCATGCGCACACACATGCACACACACCTTTCTCAATCTGTCACAGAGGAAGCCAGGAACAACAACATCTCAGAGGTACTGAGCACCCAGCACCCTGGCCCTGACCTTGGCTTCTAACATCATCTTTTGCTGCAAGGAACCAGGGTTCTCAGAGACATGGCTGGTTTCCAGCCTGGGGCGGGAAGAATCCAGGAGCAGCCAGGAGCAGCCCCCTGAGCTAGGAAGTGTCCAGAGAATGACAGGGACGTGTGGAGGGATAGAGGAGCCGGCTATAGGCATCTGTGGGTCGCATCAAAATAGCATTAGCAACCTAGCTGTGTAAAACCTTGGGTTCGAGTCTCACGCTCCCAACAGAGTCAGTGGTGGAGCATAATACACTGAATAAAATAGGAGTGCTGGGTTCATACCGGTGTGGATAATTTATCCAGAACTTGATAAGGACCAGGACACTTAGGCTCAAAGTACTCACTCACCCAAATTACGGGTGAATGCCAAAGCGGGAAGAGGGAGTTTTGTGGTGGAGAAAGCTCAGGCACTCAAAGCAAACGTCATCGGCGCTGCCAGTGTGGCGCTGCATGCCTGTGAGCCAGGACCCTGGAAGCCAAAGCAAGAGGATCCACAGGCTGTGTCCCCGACATTCGCCGCAACCCCGACAGCACCCGTTGGGAGGCAGCAGGCGCAGGACAGGGGTGCCTCCTAGTTCATAGTGATACAAAACAGCCTGGGATACGTAGTGAGATGGAGACCATCTCAAAAAGCGAAAACGAAGCCGGGTAACGGTGGCTCACATCTGTATTCCTAGCTACTGAGGAGACAGGTCTGAGGATCACAGCTCCAATCCAACCCAGAGAGATAAACCAGAGACCCTTATCGACTCTTATCTCCAATTAAGCACCCAATAAAGACACAGAGAAAATAGAACAAAGATTTCCTCAGCTGGGCGCCGGTGGCTCAGGCCTGTCATCCTACCTACTCAGGAGGCTGAGATCTGAGGATCGTGGTTCAAAGCCAGCCCAGGCAGGAAGGTCTGTGAGACTCTTATCTCCAATAAACCACTAGAAAACTGGAAGTGGCGCTGTGGCTCAAGCGGTAGAGTGCTAGCCTTGAGCTGAAGAGCACAGGGACAGCGCCCAGGCCCAGAGTTCAAGCTCCACGACCGACAAAAAAAAAAAAAAAAGGAACCTGTGACAAGGACACCAAACCAGGAGGTAACTGTGCCACCACCAGGGTGCCTGACCCTCAGTCCCCTGAGCCCCAGAAAGCGCAACACAGCAGAGAACATAACAGTGTAGAATCCAGCACAGAGCATGAGAGTGTGAATCCAGCACAGAGCATGAGAGTGAATCCAGCACAGAACATGAGTGTGAATCCAGCACAGAGCATGAGCGTGTGAATCCAGCACAGAACATGAGAGTGTGAATCCAGCACAGAGCATGAGAGTGTGAATCCAGCACAGAGCATGAGAGTGTGAATCCAGCACAGAGCATGAGAGTGTGAATCC
>NW_012277817.1:0-2110 GCF_000151885.1 Dipodomys ordii
GTAGATTTGGCTTCATTGAATGAAGCTAAGAAACTTGATATATTGCGATTAGTAACATTGCTGTGAAAAAGAGACAAACTTTACTCAAGTTGCAAGGGATCTAGTTTTCCATTTGCCCCACATAAACAAAAAAAAGCTTTGTACATAATGAAAACACATAGATACACTTGTGTTCTTTTAACTGTGTCCGGATGCTTACAAATTGCTCAGCTAAAAAGGAAGGACACAGGACCCTGTGCCAGAGCCTGGCCCTGTACAATATTTGCATTTGGCTTCTGACATGTCAATGGCTGCCCAGACACCGAGTGGATTTTTGTAATGTAATCAAATATAACCTAATTTCCTTTCTGTTTTTTTGGAAAGGAATAGAAATGTAATCAGAATTCACAGTGAGTTGTATTTCACCAAGAAACATTTGGCATGGTAGACATTTAAGGACTAGAGTCAGATTGCAGTGATTTGATGCAAACTCAAAACTTAACTATCTCACGCCCTCTTACCTCTGTATTAATGGTTGAGAAACTGAGATATGAAAAAAATCACTGCCTCATTTGCAATGGTCATTAATGGATTTCAAGCATCTCACTGTCATATATAGAATTCCAGATAAACAAAGAGAATTGCATATCCATGTTTAACCAACTAATCAAAGTATTATTTAGTACAAGTATCACTTAGCAGTTATTATTTCATCCCAGAGCTGCATTAGTGAAGCTAATATGTATAATCACAAAGATTGGTAAGTAGAAAATGGAAAATGAATAAAACATCATTATTTCTCTATTCTTCAATTAGCTGATATTTATCTTCAGGATATATTTAAAATACCAGTTGAATATGTAATTCCTGTCTAATGCAGGACCTGCCCATATATCCTTGTAATATTATTTACAAAGTTACAAATTCCACCCATGGACCCTGTGAAATCATATAAATCATTTCATCCAGTCTCTTCATAGTGGGTTTCTGTTCACCATCATCAAGGAAAGTAGAGAGTAAGCAAGATTAAGAGGTGAAGAGGAAGAGGCGGGACCCAGTCTCAGCAGGAATAAGGCAAGTTTAGGACCAGCAGCCAGTTTCTCCTATTAATATGCAGAAGCTTATTGGGTTTCAGGCCCTGGATTCAGAAGGGGAAGGAAGTAACAAAACACAAAGACGCAGAAACAGACAAAAAAAAGAAAGATGAGATCACAGCAATGGTGAGATTAAAGGATCCAAAGGTTTTAAAACACAAGAAATAGATAACGTATTAGTAACATTATTCCACAAATTAAAATAGTCTCCGGGGAGAGAGGTCACAAGCATACATATATAATAAAAAATACATTGTGGTATTCATTTGTTTTCTTTCTAAAGTATGCCAATATATATTAGGTATAACACATTGGGATAGAGATGGAGTGAAGCGCTCTAGAAGGCATGGAGCTTATTATTGCAGATTGTTTCATAGAACCAGATACAAATCAGCACAAATCAGTGAGTCCTCACCAGGAAGAAAAGTTTTGGCCAGTACCTCTCAATTTGAGCATTAGAGGGACCCAGCAACTCAGAAGGTGCAGATAGAAGGACCACAGTTCCAAGTCAGCCTGGGAAAAAGGTCAGTGAGACTTGTCTCAAAAATGAGCGAGGCCCTAGGCAACTGTGCAGCCATTTACAGTCCTAGCTATGCAGTACGCTGAGATCTGAAGGTCGAGGTTCTGAGTGAACTCGGGCAGAAAAGTCTGTTCATAACCAGAAAACCAGAAGTGGTTCTATGGCTCAAAGTGGTAGAGTGCTAGCCTTGAGTGAAAAAGCTCAGGGATCATGCCTAGGCCCTGAGTTCAAACCCATGACCAAAAACAAAAACAACAATAAAAAAAGGACAGGTGTGGTAGTACACAACTGTAATCTCAACAAATCATGAGGCAAAGGTAGGAACATTATCATCTGAGGCTGATCTGGGTAAAATTACAAAACCCTAACTGAGAAACAACAGGAGCAAAAAGAAAGAAAAAGAAGAAAGAGGGAGGGAGGAAAGGGAGAGAAGGGAGGAAGGAAGGAAGGGAGGGAGGGAGGGAGGAAGGAAGGAAGGAAGGAAGGAAGGAAGGAAGGAAGGAAGGAAGGAAGGAAG
>NW_012277818.1:0-4565 GCF_000151885.1 Dipodomys ordii
ATTGTAGCCTCCTCCTTTGTTTCCCCTTCCCATCCCTTCCCAGCCTTCCCTCGCCCCCACCACCCAATCCTCCCCACCCACCAAAGTTGTAAAGTTCATTTTCGACATGACAACTTGTACTTCTCATTGTTGCAAACGGATCCACCTGTATCCTTATTTAAATGACACAACAATGTATCTTTTATACCATTATAATTCTCAAAACTTCTTGAGACTTTTTTTTTTGTGATTTGTAAGTGATTATACAAAGGACTTACTTTCTTACTTTCTAGAAATAGAGCCTCCAGAGTTTTTTTTTTTTTTTTTTTGGGTCCGGTCATGGGGCCTGAACTCTGGGTCTGGGCACTGTCCCTCAGCTCTTCAGCTCAGGGCTAGCTCTCTACTACTTGAACTACAGCACCACTTCCGGCTTTTTTCTTTTTGCTTATGTGGTGCTGAGGAATCGAACCCAAGGCCTCAGGCATGCAAGGCAAGCGCTCTACCACTGAGCCACCTTCCCAACCCCCAGCCTCCAGAGTTTCTATGTTGTATAAGTATCACTCTTTGTTAAATTTATTAAAGTTTCAGACAATTATTTATTAAACAGAACATACAAACTGTATGAAACAACATTTGTCATACTCCAACAAAATATATTCCTGTAGACTGAATTGTTATTTCTCCCTTCAGCCTGTTGTTCATTCTCTATTTAATAGAAGAGACCCTCTTCATACACCAGTCATATAGCCTTGGACTTAGTCTTTGGAACTGTGACAAAATTTCTCAGGGATCCTTGTCTGACCATCCTATCAAGAGTACACAAAACAACTCTCAATTACTCTTTATCCCAGAGCCCAATTTATTTCATAATATGAAAACATAAAATTATTTTCACTGATTAGCTTTAGTATACCTCTGTGATGGTTAAACTTGATTGTCAAGTTTGGACTAATAAACACCTAAGGCACTAATAAAGTACAACCCTATGTGTGTGTCTTATGGTATTTCCAAAGACAATTAAATCACAAGGGCTCTAATATAATGAATGGATTAATCCTTTGATGGATTCACAACATGATGGCATTATTGGGTGTTTAAAAGGTAGGAGTTGGGGCCCAATTGGAGAAAGTAGGCTACTAGGGGTGGGTCCTAGGGAGCCCTATCTCTGCTTCCTGGATGCTATGATGTAAACTTCTTTACTCCCCCATGCTCTCCCCAGCCTGAAAGACTGACATCTCTGAAACCATAAACAAAAATAAATAATTTTCCCTCTTATGTTGTATCTGTCAGTTACTTAGTCATTACTACATCATTAGTACACAAAAGTAATTAATACATCTCTCACACTAGAATGTGAGGTCCAAGGAAGTTTCAGGACAGACAAACCAGTCTGCCCTTTCAGAGCCATATCCCGTGTCTAACAAGGATCTAGCTGGGAATTGGTGCCTAAATCTATATTGAAAAGCAGATGAATAAATTCTTGAGGATCCCCAAATACGGGGCTTATTTTTCTTCCTGACCTTCCATATTCTTCTTGTCCAATGCACAAAAGTAATCTTTGGACATGACACTAGAAGCTAGAATGGAGTTCCAGGTCAAGTCCATATGTGGCCCCCTTCATGAAACAGTGTAATTGCACAAAAAGTGAAAATGAGATAAAGATCCTGTATTTACCATGGGAGAAAGTGACAAAAGAGAAAAGCCCTGGGGCTGGAAAGGCCAGGGGAGGTTTTAGCATTCCAAATCCAGCCCTGGGGAAAATGTCAGGGGTGTGATACAGCCTGGTGCCAGAGAAGGATGGTGTTTCCTGGACTGGCATAAGACTAAACAGGTGGTGTCTGACGGGAAGCTCAAACGAGGGACTCAAAGTGGCCTGTGGGGGGTGGGATAGTTGGGATGAAGAAACCTATGACAATGACTTGAGCATGACCTCAGCTTCTAAATGTACTCAGTGGGAGTACCATGGAAAGTCAGGTAGGACAAAGGAAACAAGCACCGACTGAGCACCTCCTCTATGCCAGGCTTTGTACAAATATTACCTCATTCAAGTGCTTATCATCACCATCCCAGGGAGATATTAATATTCTCATTCTATGGAGAAAATGTGACTCAGGGAAAGTTACCTTAGCATTCTGAATTTCAGGATGCTTATCTATAAAATGGACAATAATAATAACCCTCTCTCAGGTTTAGTGTGAGCGTGCAATGAAGTACAGTACAGACCACACATCACTATGCTGGGTGCTTCATAAATTTTGTCATTATTATTGACCACATACAATATTCATAGCTACCTTCTACAAGGTAACATAGCTCATGAATACCTTGGGTGAAATGCAAATGTTGAGTGTGTTTTCTCTATGTCAAGCAGCTGCCCCGTAGAAAACCAGGATTTGAGAAAGAGTTCTGCCAATAACTAGATTAGGGGGCTGGGAAGGTGGATCAGTGGTAGAATGCTTGCCTTGCATGTATGAGGCCCTGGGTTCCATTCCTCAGCATCACATAAGCAGAAAAAGCCAGAAGTGGTGTGGTAGCTCAAGCGGTAGAGCACTAGCCTTGCGATGAAGAGCTGAGGGACAGTGCCCAGGCCCAGAGTTCAGGACCCAAGAGTGACAAAAAACAAAACAAAACTAGATTAGCTGTGTAATCTCAGATAAACTATTGCCTTTAGCACAGCCATATTTTCTGCATGGGGCAGAGAATCCTAAACTACAGAGCATGCAGGAATGTTGGGCAGAGAAACTAACGGGCAAACATGAGTGTCATTGTGTACAGTACCTTTGGGTTGCTGTGATTCAAGTGTGCTAGATGATGACATATGAAGTCAGAGCCTGGCTTGAAAGTGTCAAGGATTTTGTAGGCAGCAAGTAGCCTCTAGTTTACAGGGACTGTGCCAGCCCCACCAAAAGGCTAATGCTCCCCTTGAAAATAAAAATAGTGGGGAATCTCCTATGGCACAGTAATGTGCTTTCAGGCTTTTATCCAACACATAAGAAACATAGTTCTCCATAAAATGAGCTTTAGGAAAGCTCTGGCATGGGGAAAGGACACAGCCATAATTATCCCAAGGATCAAATGGCAAGCAACAAGCTGCTTTCGGCACCTGAAAGTACTCCTCTGTAAATGAAGACTGAGTTCTGTGGGGATACTAGAGCCGGGTGGGCTCACTGTTGGCTGAAGAGGGTGACACTCCTAAGGGAGAAACAGAACGTTGTGTCCTAGCTCATCCGGGATGCCAGGGAGTTGACACATGCCTTGCATTCGTGCTGTAAGGAGCCACAAATGTTCTCCCTGTGCAGAGCATCTAGCCCCAAGCCATGCACGCGCTCCACGAAGCTGCCAGCGGCTCAAAGGTACCACTGGCTTCTCTCTTCCTTGTATCCTGGGTTTCTGGCTTCAAGGCTGAACTCTTTTGACTCTCACACACAGAACTGAGAGGTATGAGAAACCTGGTTTGATAGACTGGAAGGAGGCTCAGGCAGCAACTTGCTGAAGCCATATAGCTAGAAGAGGAGGAGCTGGGATTAGCCTCGTTCCTTCTAACTTCAAGGCCACAGCAGTGCTTGCAGACTTGCCTACAGAAAACTCATTTTTAAAGATAAAAAGCAAAATCAAGAATCAAAGAATCTGGGAATTGTGATTCTTAGTCCACCATTCCAGGAGGGCTTCTGTCCCACCTGGCACATGGTCTTCTAGCCTCTGCAGGAATGAGCCCCAACAGGGCTCACCATCTGCTCCAGTTGTAAGAAGTTCTTTGTTCCATGCACAGAGGGAATGCCAGCTTGCTCTGCATGCCTAAACTGGCATAAATATTTTCTCCCTCTACTACATAGCATTTTAAATATACTACAGGACTTTAAAAAAATTCTACCCCCGCCCCATGATGACAATCACTGTTAATAATTGATGCAGCATGTGAGTTTAGATTTTCACAAGGCAAATGTTCTTAGAATCTGCAACCATTCCACATGGCTATTCACAGATCTGGTGACATGGTGCCAGGTCTAGATGAGTCACTTCTCTGCCCAGCCCCCCCTCTGCCTGCTAGTGCAGCTCTCCTTAGCCATTCTGTAGGAGGACACAAAGCTGGCTTGCACACTTCTCTCAACCTCACCTTCTCATCTGGACACAAAGAGATGCTCTCTGGCAACAAACCAGAACATATGGCATGGGGGAGGGAGCTCAGATTGCCCAGCTGAGCCCTGGACAAAGTGGAGAACAGGCATTGATGTGGTGATTACCCAGGGAGACTGGAAAAAGCAGGCCCCAGGGAACAGTCACAGCTGTAGAGGGAGCCCTTGACAAGCCGACCCTACGTATTCAAAGATGTGTCCCCTTCAAAAAAGTCACCAGCTCAGCAACCCATAGACTGAGTACTTAGAGACAAGGAAGCATCCAGTTTGGTTTCTTTAAGTTTATAATGACAATAATGCTAAGATAGGTGCTGAGGGGCTGGGAAGGTGGCTCAGTGGTAGAGCGCTTGCCCTGCACGCCTGAGGCCCTGGGTTCGATTCCTCAGCACCACATAAGCAAAAAGAAAAAAGCCGGAAGTGGCGCTGTGGCTCAAGTGGTAGAGCGCTAGCCTT
>NW_012277819.1:0-1796 GCF_000151885.1 Dipodomys ordii
CAGGGGTTCGGTGGCAGTGACGCGCGTGTCGGGGCGCAGGGGTTCGGTGGCAGTGACGCGCGTGTCGGGGCGCAGGGGTTCGGTGGCAGTGACGCTCGCAGTGTCGGGGCGCAGGGGTTCGGTGGCAGTGACGTGCGTGTCTGGAGTGTCACGAACCCTGGAGCGTCACCCACTCCCTGCATGCATGTCATGGAGCTACTTGCTGTTCTGCGCCCCACTCAGGGCAGGCTCCCCACAACCGACCTCTGGGCCGCCCTCTCTGCCTCCTCCTCACCAACAGTGACCACATCCAGTAAACAGCCGTTCTCATCCCTGTTTCTGGAAGTTTCCACACCTCCCACTGTGGTGGTGAGCTGCCCGCACCAGTCTCCCTGGCCCCAAGACCCTCCTCTCCCCCGGCTGCATCAAGGTCCTGGCCACACTGGCCTTTCTTGAGCGCCAGTCAGAACTTTCTCTGGCCCTCCCTGGTCCTTGAGCTCTGCCTGGCTGGTCGCCCTCACCCTGGAAGTCTTCTCCAGCCCCAGGTAGCCCCCTGGACCTGCTGCTTCCCGTGGCCCCAGCCTGTGCTCAAGCTCCAGGGCTGTCTTTTCCACAAGTGTCATACTCCTGGTCTGCACACAGGCTGTAGGAGCTGCACACCTGGAGACTGCTCAGCACAGCAGCACCTGAGGTGTGTGCTTACAGTCGGCTGCCCAGGTGAGAGCAAGAGCACGAGGCAGGCCACAGGGGCCCACAGGCAAGAAGGCTTCCTGGCTGTGGGGCCGCGTGGGGCTGCTCCCAGCCCTCAGCCTTGGCTGCAGGGAGGTTTGGGGCCAGGTCGTTTTCAGGGCGTTCAGCATCCCGACGGGTGTTGACCAGCAGCCCCAACACCTCCTGGAGTGAGGAGAAGACGCGCCATGCCGCGTCCATTCCCTGAGTTCTCCGTAGAGGTCAGTTAGGAAAACCCTGTGTTCCAGATGAGATTTTCAAAATCGTGTTTTCCTGATCTTTAAGTAGTGGCAGGGAGTTACCATCCAATGAGTCAGTTTATATGCACAATGCATCTTGGCCGATGTCACCACATTTGTGGATGAGATCTTTTTTTTTTTGGGGGGGTGGTCGTGGGGCTTGAACTCTAGGCCTGGGTGCTGTCCCTCAGCTCTTCAGCTCAAGGTGAGCGCTCACCGCTTTAGCCACAACACCACTTCTGATTTTCTGAGTGGTTTATTGGAGATAAGAGTTTCCTGGACTTTCCTGCCTGGGCTGGCTTTGAAAGGCAATCCTCAGATCTCAGCCTCTTGAGTAGCTAGGATTACAGGAGTGAGCCACTGGCACCCAGCGCTCGACCATAGATGAGATTTTAAGTCACTTCTACTTTATAGTAGAGGTTCTTTGGTCCTGCCTTTATTTCAAAGGCAGGAAAAGGTTAGCAATGTCTCGAATACAATTCGGAGGAAGAAGAAAGACAGAGTCAGTTTCTGCCTGTTGTGTGAAGTTACGTGTTACAATGAGGGGAGAGCAGCTCAGGAGCCGACACAACCCCGACCGGACGCACAGGGGGAGCAGCCCAGGAGCCGACACAACAGGGAGAGCAGACACACAGGGAGAGCAGCCCAGGAGCTGACACAACCCCGAGCAGACACACAGGGAGAGCAGCCCAGGAGCCGACACAACCCCGACTGGACACACAGGGGGAGCCAGGAGCCGACACAACCCCGAGCAGACACACAGGGAGAGCCAGGAGCCGACACAACCCCGACCGGATGCACAGGGGGAGCAGCCCAGGAGCCGACACAACCCCGACCAGACGCACAGGG
>NW_012277820.1:0-1545 GCF_000151885.1 Dipodomys ordii
GTGTGTGTGTGTGTGTGTGTGTGTGTGTGTGTGTGTGTGTGTGTGTGTGTGTAAGAGAGAGAGAGAGAGAGACATACAGACAGACAGTAGGAGCTGGGGTTCAAACCCAGGGCCTTCCTTGCACATGGTAGGCAAGCACTCTGCCACTGAGCTACGCCACAACTCAGAACCTGTATTGTTGAATCATTTTTGATTCAGCAAAGAATCACTCGCTTTTATCTGCTGTGGACCCACTTGAATGCCTTTGGTCCAGCCTAAACATTTTCAATAAGCTCCTGGCAGGCCACCTAGAGTACATCTCTTTCTATACCACCTCTTTTTCTCCAAAACACCTGTCTTCAAGAACTTTGCTAGGGCAAACAGTCCTCAGGCAATAATTTGTAACCAAGGAAGGCAGAAGCTCTGGAACCAGCCTGCTTGTTTTCAAAGCTCAACTTGCTATCCACAAGACCTCAAACAAGTGACTTGGCATCTCTGTGTCTCAATTTCCTCATTTACAAATTAGCAATAATATCTCTTTATAGGGTTTTATGAGAATCCAATGAGCATGGATAGACATGGGTAAATTCACTGTCTCTCACAGAAAGCGTATAATAAATAAGGTGGTGATGATCTAAGTCTGTCAAGTGACATCATTATGGTCTTCCTTGGAAGGCTCTTTCACTAGATGCTCCCTGACATGGTACCCAGGTGTGATTTGCATATGTAACAGAGCTATAGGAGAGCCATAAGGAGGGCAAGGGAACAAAGAGACAGGGGACAAGGTTCTTCAAAGAGGCAGAGCAAGACACCAATTTGCTCTCATGTGAATTAGGAAAACCCTGTCCCCCTTCTCCAATTAAATGCAAAGCAATACCCCCTTTTTTTCAATTCCCAAAAGTACTCACCTCACATCTTTAAAAATCAAAGGGGTTACATATGCGGCTCAAGGGGTCCAGTCTTTGCCTAGTGAAGACAAAGCTCTGAGTTCAGACCTCAGTATGGCCAAAACAAGGAGAGACAAGGAAAGGCTGTTCTCTGTGATGAAAGCAGAGTTAGGGGGCTCCAGGCTGGACTGGATGATGACAGGGGAAAACTACCACTGGCTTTGGACCCTACGGAAGAGCATCTGGACCTCAGGGATGATATTCTTTTGCATCCTTCCACCCCTTGCTCAGCTTCCAAGCCCTCCATTCTGCCCTTGAACCTCAGCAGGGGTGGGGGACCTTGGGCCTTTTGAGGGGATTCTAGGTCAAGTCTTCAAGTTGAATGCTCATAGGAAAAAACTTGCTGAACAGCAATTCTTTAAGGTCACTAAATTCACAATTTCACAGTAACTCCTTAACTATTCTGAGTGAATGTTTTCCTGAACAGTCATTTAGGGAATATTGAATTTGTCAGAAATTTAAATGCTAGCATGATTTCCTTTTCTTATTTACACAGTCTTCTTATGGACATATTTTTCTTTTAAATATATATATATATATATATATATATATATATATATATATATATATATATATATTTGGTCGTGGGGCCTGAACTCTGGGCCTGGGCGCTGTCCCT
>NW_012277821.1:0-2672 GCF_000151885.1 Dipodomys ordii
AGGAGGCTACAATGCTTGATAAGAAATGTACTCATTATCTTGCCCATGTAATTGTAACCCCTCTGTATAGTATTTTCACAATAAAAAATAAAAATTAAAAAAAAGAAATCTCCTCTGAAAAAAAAGAAATATGTTAAAAATATGTTAGAAACAATCGCATGAAAGAAAAAACATTTGAATATTATCTTGGGGTTCATTTTCCTAACATCAACTCATCTGACATTTTTTGCTTGTCTCAGACTAGTTATTGCAAATAAGGGAAACCATGGGACCTATGTTTCTTTGGGTCTGGCTTACTTCATTTAATATAATTTTTTCTAAGTCTTTCCATTTCCTAACAAATGGAGCAATGTCTTTCTTTCTGATGGAGGCATAGAATTCCATTGTGTATATATACCACATTTTCTTGATCCATTCATCTATTGAGGGGTATCTGAGTTGGATCCATATCTTAACCCTCATCCCAAAACCAGGCAGGGACTCATCAAAGAAAGAACTATAGACCCATTTCGTTGATGAACATTGATACAAAACTTCTCAACAAAATTTTGCCCAATCGACTTCAACAATTCATCCAAAAAAATCATACACCACTATCAAACAGGATTCATTTCAGGGATGCAAAGCTGGTTCAATATATGCAAATCAATTAATATAATTCATCACAGCAACAAGAGCAAGGATAAGAACCATATGGTTATCTCAATAGATGCAGAAAAAGCATTTGACAAGCTCCAACACCCCTTTATGATGAAGGTTCTGGAAAAATTAGGAATCCATGGAACATTCCTTAATACATTAAAGGCTGTATATGACAAACCTACAGACAGCATTATACTTAATGGTGAAAAACTAAAGCCATTTCTTCTTAACTCTTCATTTAATCTTACAAAGGGAAATCTTGGCATATAAGAAATTTCAGCCAGGCACCGGTGGCTCACGCCTGCAATCCTAGCTACTCAGGAGGCTGAAATCTGAGGATCGCGGTTCAAAGCCAGCCCAGGCAAGAAAGTCCATGAGACTCATCTCCAATAAGCCACTAGAAAACCAGAAGTGGTGTTGTGGCTCAAGCGGTATAGAGCTTGCCTTGAGCTGAAGAGCTGAGGGACAGAGCCCCAAGCCCAGAGTTCAAGCCCACGACCGACCTACAAAAAAAAAAAGAAAGAAAAAATAAATTTCAGCTGTGGGATTTCTTTCTTCTCTCTTTTTTTCCTTCCTTCCTTTGTTCCTTCTTCCTTCCTTCCTTCTTTCCTTTCTCTCTTTTTCTTTTTCTCTTTCTCCCTTTATTCTTTCCTTCCTTTCTTTTCCTTTCTCTTTCTTTCTTTCCTTCTTTCTTTCTTTCTTCCTTTCTTTCTCTCTTCCTTTCTTTTTTTTGGTGCTGGTACTGGGACTTGAACTCAGGGTCTGAGTGCTATCTCTTAGGTTTCATGCTCTGGGCTGGAACTCTGCCACTTGAGCCTCAGCCGTTTCCAGCTTTTTGATGGTTAATTGGAGATTAGAGTTTCATGGACTTTTCTGCCCAGATGGCTTCAAACTGTGATCCTTAGACCTCAACCTCTTGAGTATCAAGGATTATAAATTTAAGGCACCAGCACATGGTATAGTTGTAGAATTACTCATCCAACTGGCCAGTTCATCTGTTCATAAATTGAAAGTTGAATATAATATATAAACTCAAATATATGACATACTGTAAAAATTGTTCTTATTAAATATTTAAATATGAATATTTAAATATAATAAATATATAATTATTATAATTTAGAATCATAAAGTACACAAAATATGAATATATCTGGAACTGAGACAGAATGAATACCTCTTTAACCAATAACTACATAAAAACAGGAAAACAGCAAAAATAATTTTGCTTTTTCCAGTCATAAACCATACGGACTCTCAATTTCAGGAAATAATATAAAAACTATTCTCTCAAATCATCATTTTATTTAAATTCTCACAGAATTATGACACTTTGCCATAAATCTTCACTAATACATGATGCTGTGGGTCATTTCAGTTTTCAAATGAAGTGTAAACTCAATATAGCCTTCTCTTTTTGAAGTTCTACTCCAAGATAGTATATATGTATTCATCCAGAAATATGTAGTAGAATTGTGATAGGTATATTTAATAGCCAAATGTTGCAAAGAATCTAAAAGTCCATCAATATTCAAAATTTGTGCAACAAGGCATTGTAGAAAAATGAAATCAATGAGCATGGAGTAACAATCTCTTGTCTGTTTTGTTTTGTATTTGATATATTTCGTTATTGACCTGTAAGCTCTCTTCACATATTCTGAGTGAGAGTTCATTGTTGATTTACCTTCTGTTGTATATATTTTTTCGCATTCTGCTCTTGTGGATTTGTTTTCATTCATTAATCATATTTCTTGTTGCAATCCAGTCCTAATTTCAACATAATCTAGTTGCACTACATTTTCTCTGTAGTTATGACACTTTTGAATCTGGTTTAAAAATCTCTCCCTACCCTAGATCTCCTATACCTATACCTTTGAGAATATGTTCTCAAAGTTTAATGATTTTCTTCCTGGAAGTCAATTTTCACTAGCTTTCGTTTACCATGTAATAATGTAAAACCTTTTTATGAACTGTAGTTACTTTATTGTGGAAAAGAACTCCCAAATTAAAACTGCCAGAAGACAATTTTC
>NW_012277822.1:0-2252 GCF_000151885.1 Dipodomys ordii
TCCTCCTCCTCCTCTTCCTCCTCCTCCTCCTCCTCCTCCTTCTTCTTCAGAAGTGGGAGAAAGGTGGAGCTGGTGTTATTAGAAGGAATGGAGCAGGCTGGCACCTACCACAGGAAGCACAATTAAGAATGTTCCCAGCAGGAAGATTGCTCTCTGGGAAGCGCAGAGAGCTGTCAGGACAAGTGACCTTTCTAATCATGCCTGACATTTCACAGCCTTGAAGGCGGAAGGGCTGCCCTTGTTCCGGGAGGCTCAGCATTGCTCTGTGTCACCCCAGACACCTGCGCGCGGGAGGCCCCAGTGACTTGGCCTCCAGCCGGGTGATGAATCAGAGCTCTTAAAGGCTTTGTTTCTCAGGAAAAAGAGAAAATATTAAGCAAGGGGGCTTATGTGGCTGGTGACAGTGTCTAAACTAGGGATAGAAATGCATCAGGAAAAGATAATGCCTCCCCCAGGTTGCTCAGTGCTGCTGGTCAAACACGCCTGTGCCCAGAAAGCAAAGCAGACAGGATCATCTTCCAGCCCTGCTGGCCCCCAGGGGCCTGCCATGACTCACTTTTTAACCAACTTAATAGGAGAGCAACTTTATCTTTTTCTCAGCATATAGAGAATGCATGCGTACAGCATATAAAGTCATAAGGAAGAAAATAAAAATTTACATGTAATCCAGCACATCCTTTTGAGGATATTTAGATGCATATATACAATATCAGAAAACAAAATAGAATCAATCCTATCATAAAGACTGGTTTATAAACTATTTTAAAAAATTAGTATCTTGAATACATTTTCATGTCAACAAAATAAGTCATTCTTAGTGATTTCACTGTAATCCATTGCATGAAAATAGCCTCCAGAGGTGGTCTCTGGGTTTGGTTTTTCTTTTCTTTCGTTTTCTCTCCATGTATGTATGTGTTTGTGTGTGTGTTTGTGTGTGTGTGTGTGTGTGTGTCAGTCCTGGGACTTGAACTCATAGCCTGGGCGCTGTCCTGAGATTTTTTTTTTTTTGCTAAAGGCTGGTGCTGTACCACTTGAGCCACAGCTCCATTTACACTTTTTTGCCCGTTAATTGAAGATAAAAGTCTCACAGACCTTACTGCCTGGGATGGCTTCAAAGTGCAGTTCTCAGATCTCAGTATCCTGAGTAGGTAAGACTACAGATGTGAGCCACTGGTGCCCAGGCTTTTGTATTTTCGTGGTGGGCAGAAGTCATGCCTGTTTTTAACAAATGACATTCATTAAAAGTCATTGAATGCTAAATCCATCTAAATTTTATTCTGGCAGAAATTTGAGGGTCATGGTGAAGTAGCCTAACTTCTCAGTTGGGCCTAAAACCCACAATCAAGGAGTCGCTCACACTCAGTCAATTGTGCTTGGAATCTTTATTAGTAGTGATTTCACTGTAATCCATTGCATGAAAATAGCCTCCGGAGGTGGTCTCTGGGTTTGGTTTTTCTTTTCTTTTCTTTCGTTTTCTCTCCATGTATGTATGTGTTTTGTGTGTGTGTGTGTGTGTGTGTGTGTGTGTGTGTGTGTGTGTGTGTGTCTTGTGTCCCCTACTATGCAGGCAGTGGAGAGCAGCCCCAGAACTCAAATAGCTTAGGGTAGTTAAAGTAAAAAACCGCAAAGGCCACTTGGAGGTGACCAAGATTGCAACCCTCTTGGCAAGCAAGCCATCTACAGAAGCAGGATCTTGAGGTTAGGCCAGCAGGATATGGTCAACCTTCAGCACAAAGTTAGCACATAGTTTCATCATATCTAACACAGAAGTCCTGTCTCAAGGCTCTGGCTTGTTTTTTCCAGAATTGCGACCCTACTTGGTTTTGATGTCCTACTTAGGTTTTTTGGCCCCCCTCCCTCCTGTTTCCCCTAATTCTATGGTCTAGTTTTATGCTCAGGTTTAACAATGGTTTGAAGCCAACTTGGGCAGGAAAGACCATGGAACTCTTATCTCCAATTAACTACCAAAAAGCTAGAGGTGGAGTTGTGGTTTAAGTAGTAGAGCTCCAGCCTTGAGTGCAAAAGCTCAGGAACAGCATTCAGGCCTCAAGTTCAAACCCCAGTACCAGAAAAAAAAACCCGGAGGTTTAATTTAAATTTTTCAGAATGATGTCTTAAAATTACAGCATACAACTGCAATGAATACCTGTCTGATAGTCTCCATTTCACTTTACCTGCCACCAAGGAAAGAAATCTTGAATGCAGGAGGAGGATGGAATCAATGGCTTTCATTTCTTTTTTTTTTTTTTGGG
>NW_012277823.1:0-1287 GCF_000151885.1 Dipodomys ordii
TTTTTTCTTTTTGCTTATGTGGTGCTGAGGAATCGAACCCAGGGCCTCAGGCATGCAAGGCAAGCTCTCTACCACTGAGCCACATTCCCAGCCCTAAATTTAACTTTTAAATTTATTTAGTAAACTAATTTCTGGTCTTGTAATAATTCCTTTTACAGAGAAAACCAAGTATCATAACGTATATTGCTAAACAGAAAAAATAAAATAAAATGTTCAAGCTGGGTTACCAGTGAGTAATGCCTGTAACTCTAGTTACTTAGGAGGCTTAGATGTGGAAAATCAAAGTTCAAAGCCAGGCTAGGCAGAAAAATCTGAAAGACTCTATCCAATTAACCAATAAAATGTTGGACTGGAACTCTAGGCCTGGGCACTGACCCTGAGCTCTTTAGCTCAAGGTGAGCACTCTACCACTTTCAGTTTTCTGATGGTGAATTGGAGATGAGTCTCATGGACTTTCCTGCCCAGGCTGGCTTTGAACTGCCATACTCAGATCTCAGCCTCCTGAGATTATATGCGTGAGCCACTGGTGCCTGGCTTATCATTTTCTATAAAGTAAATATGACTGAGACCTAGCCTGTGAATCAGACTGAAAAATCAAATAATTTCCTCATTGTTTTAGATTATAATGGCAGAGGCACCAAATTGTTATTTTGTTGTCTTGTAATGGCTCTTTAAAATTTTTTTTTATTGTTATTATAAAGATGATATACAGTTACACAGGTTTGGTAAAAGAGTACATTTCTTTTTGGACAATATCATCCCTTCCCTTGCTCTCTCCAAGTTTTACCCTCCCATCCCCACCTACAAGTCGTATAGTTCCATTTTCAACATAGTGTTCAGTGAGTACCATTGTTTAACCTTTGTCTCTCCATTTCTGTGTTTCCCCTTACACCCTCAAACACAATGAATAGAAGGAAAAGAAAACAAAAACAGCAACAAAGAAAAAAAAACCTGTTTCCATTTCCTGGAGTTCATTTTGATAAATATTATTTTGTGTGATCAGAGGCACACAGACACTGTGCCTTTCTGTTCCACTCATAAAAGTATCCATCTACTTTTGGTCTCACTGTGTGTGAATGCCTATAGACCTATATAATTTATTATATCTTGGTGTCTGTAATGGCTCTTAACTTCTGTAACTATTCTCTCATTTACAACATATATATATATATATATATATATATATATATATATATTTTTTTTTTTTTTTTTTTTTTTTTTTTTTTTTTTTTTTTTTTTTTGGTCTGTCATGGGGCCTGAACTCTGGGCCTGGGCGCTGTCCCTCAG
>NW_012277824.1:0-2367 GCF_000151885.1 Dipodomys ordii
GCTTTTTTCTTTTTTTCTTATGTGGTGCTGAGGAATCGAACCCAGGGCCTCGAGCATGCAAGGCAAGCGCTCTACCACTGAGCCACCTTCCCAGCCCTCTGTGACACTCTTATCTCTAATTAAGCACTAGAAAACCGGAAGTGGCGCTGTGGCTCAAGTGGTAGAGCGCTCACCTTGAGCTGGAGAGCTGAGGGACAGCGCCCAAGCCCAGAGTTCAAGCCTCAGGACCAACAAAAAAAAAGCAAATTAAAAAAAAGAGTTAACAAAAATACTAGAAACTATTCAGCAATATTCTCAAAATTCTACACTTTAAAACCACCAATGTGTTTTTTTATTGTGAAAATACTGTACAGAGGGGGTACAATTACATGGGCAAGATAATGAGTACATTTCTTTTCAAGCATTGTAGCCTCCTCCTTTGTTTACCAATGTGTTTTTGGAAATTCAAAACACACACTTCCACAAATACATAACCAACTCCAATAGAGAAAAAGAAGACATTCTTCATGAATCGACTAATTTACTAACCATAATAGGGTGTTGTATATTATATGCCAAGCACAATGTCTCTGCAGTTATAAAGAATGAATCAGCCGAGTTAGTCAGCATTAGTGTCAGATATGTGACATAGAACTGCTAAATATCCAATGAATGATTTATAGTTAAAAAGCCTCATAAAATTAAAACTAAGCTAAACTGTAATTGTTGCTTGTATGGCAATTCTGTCTCCTACTATATTTATTTCTATCTTTTTTTATGTGGAAGGAAATTACTAAAGAAAATGTTCCATGTATAAAAAAAATTAGTAAAGTAAGCATATTGGTAGGCTATTATTTGTGAGTCCTAATGTAACCAAGTAAAACAGAAGTAGGTGACTGGAATAGAAAGTAAAAATAAATTTGGATTAGAATAAGATATTACCAAATGACAGCATCATGGAACTTTCAGATTTATTTTCTATTTTAAATCAACACAGTGCCACCCTTCTATCAGTACTATTACTATCCTAACTTTCTACATGGATGTTGATCTTCCAGATGAGAAATTGTG
This sequence comes from Dipodomys ordii, assembly GCF_000151885.1. Taxonomy (NCBI): domain Eukaryota; kingdom Metazoa; phylum Chordata; class Mammalia; order Rodentia; family Heteromyidae; genus Dipodomys; species Dipodomys ordii. The sequence continues at coordinate 1,051 of NW_012277824.1, forward strand.
ACAAACCTTGGAATCTGTATGGAACTATGTTAAAAAGGATGGGGCCTAGAATTAGGCTGCTTGGATTTCAATCCTGGTTGTGTGATGAATGCATAAAGAAGATGTGGAAGGTACACACTCTAGAGTACCTTTCAGCCATAAAGAAGAAGGAAATTATGTCATTTTCAGGAAAATGAGTGGTGCTAGAGATAATCACATTAAATAAGATATACTCAGCACATGAATTCACATATCCCATGCTTTCACACATATATAGAATATAGAGCCAAAATGATAATAAAAATAATCATTTCAATTGCCATAATAATTAGACATGAACATAAAATGGGTTCTGTCTTGAAGAGGTCATCATTGAGAGGTACAAAGGGAACAGTAGAAGATACTAGCAATGAACAGGATCAAAATACAAGATAAATAATTACATGTACAAAATTTTATAATTCTTATAGACATCAAATTACATATTTTAATTGTATATAATATATAATTTTAATTCATATAATATTTTTATTGTTTATAATGATTTATGTCCATAAATAAGTTTTATATATAGCATAATAAATTTTTATGATGCTCTTTAAGTATAATATAATGAGTTAAAGTTCAAAAAGGGAGGTGATAGAGGCAGTAAGATAATACAATAGTGGGAGTGCATTTTATCCAAGTACTATATATATATATATATATATATATATATATATATATATATATGGAAATATCACAGTGAACCACCAAAAAATACAATTAGTACATATTAATAAAAATAAAAGATATCATAAAATACATCTTAATAGTAGCTCTTGGCTAATGTAAAGCTTCTCAGTTTTCTCTAGCTTTCAAAGTCTCATCCTTAGGCTGAGGACAATAGTATGTCACCCCTACCCCATTCACCATGCCTCCCGCCTCACTCTCCTAAGGTCATCATGGTGCCTCTTCAACTTTCCTTTAAAGTTGATCTGTTCTGTTCAGGTCGATTTCTGCTCTTTCTTTATTCTAATACCCTCATGACTCAGTTTCCTAACACTAAGCACCAGAATAATACATGAAAATAGCTTAAAGCAATACTCAAAATGATAATAAATGACAATAAAGCCATTGAACGTTAGCAATTATTGTCATAAGCTCAAGTATAAATAAAGAGCCAGAATTAGCAAGAGTAAGCTGTTTTCTTAAGAATATCAATGATTATGGGGCTGGGAAGGTGGCTCAGTGGTAGAGCGTTTGCTTTGCATGCTCAAGGCCCTGGGTTCGATTCCTCAGCACCACATAAGCAAAAAGAAAAAAGCCGGAAGTGGCGCTGTGGCTCAAGTGGTAGAG
>NW_012277825.1:0-2931 GCF_000151885.1 Dipodomys ordii
AGAGCTGAGGGACAGCACCCAGGCCCAGAGTTCAGGCCCCACGACCAGACCCAAAAAAAAAAAAAATGAGGAGTATGTGTGTGTGTGTGTGTGTGTGTGTGTGTTCACATGCATATGTGTTGGAAGGGGATGATGAGCTGGGAAAATACTGGGATCCCTGGTGCAGTCTTAGGCTGAAGGATGGGGGGAAAGGTATTTTAAAAATAGACCAATATTTTGGTACCCTGATATTGTATATACATTTATTTGAATGAGGGAAGGGAACAACAGAATGGTGAGACAAATAACCAATGCAACAGTGATATACACAAGACAATATGTTGGAAATGATCTGTACAATTTGGGGTAGGGAGGGGGGAAAGTAGGAGAAACATGAAGGAAGGAGTAACAAGTTTAGCAAGAAATATATACCTTACTCATATCAGTATAACCCCTCTATACATCACTTTGACAATAAAAAAAATCTGAAAAAATAGACCAATGTGAGTGAGGGAAGGGATAACATTGCCCAAAAGGAAATGTACTTTTTACCTGACTTACATGACTGTAATCCCTCGGTACATCACCTTTATAATAACAATAGACCAATGTGTAGGTATATTGATGCATGCCTGTAGTCCCAGTTACTTGGGAGATGAAGTTAAGACAACCCCAGTCCTAGGCCAGCCCATACCTGTGTTCAAAGGAAGCTAGTTGTGGTGGTGCATACTTGCAATCCTTGCTATGCACTAGGCAGAGGTAGGAGCGCTCCCATTCAAGGCCAGTCCTGGGGTAAAAGCATGAGACCCTAACTGAAAAACAAACTAAAAGCAAAAGGGCTGAGAGTAGAGAGAGCGTTATACATGTGTCAAGTGGTAGAGTGTTTGTCGAGCAAGAGTGAAGCTCTTAGTTCAATCCTATGTACTGCAGGATGAGAGGAGAGAGACAGACAGACAGACAGACAGATACCAATGCCCAGCTCTTCTAGGTTTAATCAAATTGGAAGCCGCTGGGATAGTTAAGTATTTGTACATTTAGTTTCCTAAGTCATTCTATGTGCTTCTTGGGTTGTGTATTGTTGGAGATCAGAATCTACAGGTTTAATCTCCTGACAATGGAAAGCTATTTTTCTCCACAGTCAGAACCTTAGTCTCACCTTACAGCTCCCAAGACCCATTGGGTAACACCATGCTTCTATATCCTAAAATTCAACAAATTTTAACGAAATAAGGAGTTACCAGAGAGGTTCTTGGTTGGGCTGCAAATGATTTATGTTATAATCCTAGCTTCCAGTACTTTTGAATATGACTATATTTGGAGGTCTGGTCTGTTAACAGGTGCTGATGGGTCCTGATCTGGTCTTACTGGTGTCCTCACAACTGTGAGGAACTAACATCTGTGGTTGAAGCCACAAGGCTGGCACTCTATTACTTCAGCCACACCTTGACTTCTGGCTTTTTGACTGGAGGTAAGAGTCTCACAGACGTTCTTGCCTAGCTGGTATGAAACCATAATCACCAGATCTCAGCCTCCTGAGTAGCTGGGTTTAGTGGATCTAGGTACCCAGCACACCTAAATCAACTTCTTTAAAAAAGAAAAAAAGAAACGAAAGATAAAGCAAAGAAAAGAGAAAAATGAGAAGACTCAGCTTGCCTTCAGAAAAGTAACAGGTAAAATCCCCCAAATGAACAAGTACAGAGGGGCCTTCACTGTCTAAGAACACACTGACACTCTACTCTTTAAGGCAAGACAAATGTAGAAGATCCCTGCATTTAACTGTAGGGACTCCAAAACACACTCCAGCTTTTTCTAAGCTCTCATCCCCACATTCCAGCTCACTGTCTATTCTCTGGCAGAAGAAAATAAAGACACTTCTTTGCTTTCTTTATAAAATAATAATCTGGGTGGCACCTGTGGCTCATGCCTGTAATCCTAGCTGCTCAGGAGGCTGAGATCTGAGGTTAGAAGTCAGCCCAGGCTGGAAAATCTGAGACTTATCTCCAATTAACCACCGCAAAAGGCTGAAGTGGAGGTGTGGCTCAAGTAGTCAAGCAACAATTTTGAGTGAACAAAACTAAGAGCTAGCACTTAGGCCCTGAGTTCAAGCCCCTGGTCCAACACACACACACATGAAGAGGAAGAAGTAAAACAATAGTCATAAATCAATGATCAATTTTGCCATCTCAGGCCAAGTCCTCAATTTAAGAATGCCATCCAAAGAACAGAACCCCATGCCAAGAAGGAACATGGATGGAGGGCCAAGCACATTTGAGAATAAGTTTGAGGATCTGAGGTGCTAATTTTGTAGGCACTGCTCTTGCCTTCCCTGGGATGCGTTTTTAATGATGATAGCTTTCCAGTGGCCAGCTGCTGGCAGCATCTCATCTGTGTGTGTGTGTGTGTGTGTGTGTGTGTGTGTGTGTGTGTATCTTCAGGAGGAGAGTGAGGAGGAGTGTTTGGCGAACCTGGGTTCCAGCAAGCTTGGAAGTTATTATCTTGATGAGGCAACCTCTCAGTTATTTATCTGATGCTGGGATCCCCCCCACCCCCGGTAAAAATCCAATCAAAACAAAACAAAAAAAAACAAACCTAATGACCCAGGAAAATGACACCAGCTGAGTGCCTATGCAAAGGCTTAGGAAAGAGAGAGAGAAAGGCTTTAGTAACTTTTTATAAGGCTTTAGTAAATTTTGCAAATTGTATCATTACTCTTCTAAGTGAGGCTGTCGGACCATGCCTGGGACTCTCTGACATTCTGGTGCTTTCTTTCGTGTGGATTATAAATTGTATTCTTCACTGAGCAAAGACATCTCAAGTTCCCTCCATGACCACCCTTTTTTTTTTGGGGGGGTGGGGTGTCTGGTCGTGGGGCCAGAACTCTGGGCCTGGGCACTGTCCCTCAGCTCTTCAGCTCAAGGCTAGCGCTCTACCACTTGAGCCACAGCACCACTT
>NW_012277826.1:0-1223 GCF_000151885.1 Dipodomys ordii
GGGAGGAAGGGGGGGAGGGAGGAAGGGAGGAAGGGGGGAGGGAGGGGGTAAAGGAAAGGAAAGGAAAGAGAAGCAAAGTGTGGTAGTGAGACAGATGGTAGGGACCCACCGCTCCCGTCATGAGGACAGCAAATTAAGCTCTAGAGCACTTACAATACTGTTAAAACACTGAAAATGTTAATGATAAGACTTTAACATTAATTCTTTCTTTGAAGATGCTAAGATGTTGGGGCTAGAGCAACTTGACTCCCTTATTGACCACTGTGTGACCCTTCCCTAGTGCCCAGCAGCCTTGAATGATGAACTTCCAGCCAAGCCGACAGCTGGACTGTTGGCATGCCAGAGCCTGTCTGCTTCGAACAATCCACAGATCCCTTGGTGAAACAACATGACAGCCATAGCTCGCTGCCAAGGCACAGCTCTGCCTGCAAAGGCGCTGTCTCCACTGACCCATTAGACCACACTTAGCCCTCACGTGCCTCCATGAACTCTAGCTGACATCTGGTGGCCCAGCAGACGCTGTGGTCATGACATTCCCACAAAAGTGTTTTTAAGTTCCATTCCAAAGCACTGAAAGAACCTAGACCTAGGCTCGAGCCAGTTTCAAAGCCTTCCTATACACTGCTCATGGAACCCCTCAAACCTAGAGACACACAAGATCTGTTTTGTCTGTCTGTGCTCAATACTCGGCAGCGTTCTCTAAGTTCTCTGAATATATGAGGAACCTTGGGGATCTTTTTCTGCAGGATCCCAACCAGCTTCATCTTGAGATGGTCATATTGATATGGGTTGGTGTGACCCTTTGTGACAATTCCCTGCTTCTTTTGCAACAAGTTGAGTCATACATTCAGGCAGCCATAGATTTAGAACAAATATTCATAATTTCCAGATTTTTTTAACCTCTCCAATTCTTGCCCTTTTAATTTTACTTTTTTTTTTTTATGAATAGCTGTCCTGCTTAAGATTCTCAGTGGACAGAAGGGAACCTTACTGCATTGTTGGTGGGAGTGTAAACTTGTTCAGCCACTTTGGAAAGCAGTATGGAGGTTCCTCAAAAGACTCCACATAGAGCTCCCCTATGACCCAGCAATCCCACATTTAGGCATTTACCCAAATGTTCACAAACAAGACCACACTAAAGCTACCAGCACGACTATGTTTATTGCAGTCTTATTTACCATAGCTAAGATATGGAACCAACCCAGATGCCCCTCAGTAGATAA
>NW_012277827.1:0-2692 GCF_000151885.1 Dipodomys ordii
GCCACTTCCGGCTTTTTTCTTTTTTCTTATGTGGTGCTGAGGAATGGAACCCAGGGCCTCATGCATGCAAGGCAAGCGCTCTACCACTGAGCCACCTTCCCAGCCCTGGTTTTTATTTTTAACCCACTGAGCCACCTTCCCAGCCCTCTGGTTTTTATTTTTAACCCATCAGTTTTACTTAATTAAAATTTTGGGGTAGTATCCTGTGTTTATAAGTGGTGTTCTGTGTTATCATTTTTAGTGACTGCATTGTAAGTAATTGTCTGAATGTAATATAGTGGATTTGGCCATGATCCCTAATAGATGTGTTTTGTATACGCACTATATAAAGTATATAAAGTATGTGGTTATCTGCCCCATGTAAATCTTCCTTTCCCCAATTAGGTAAAAGCTCCTTAAATCTATGCATCCTTGATTATTTATGTTTATAAATATTAGGCTTATAAGCACTGCTTATCATATAGTAATCATATAAACAGGATTATATGATTATCTTATTGAATATTTGGAACTCAAAACAATTTGAATTGAACAGAAAAGTTATCAGCTCCTATTGTTGAATCTCATGTCTTACCTCTTCTTTTTTTTTAAAGCACTGGATGAGGGAGATATCGCCTTGTTGAAAACTTATGTAAGTCCTTTAAATGCCTACAAAATGTAGATATAGTTTTATACATTTGTACTGTTTCTAATGTAAGTCTGGTACTATATGGAAAACATTTGAAATAATCACAGAGATGTTGACTTCACAATATATGTTACTGAGTTAGCTCTGAATTGGGAAGTTTAAATGCATGCAAATGGTGTATTTTCATTTGGTACCTTGTTTACTCGTGTATTAGGGGGAAATTTTGGGTTTAGGAAGTTTTAAAATGATACACTCCTTGTTTTTACTTCACAAGCTTTGTGACAATAAAAACCTGTAAAGATTGTAACTAATTTTTTTTTATCATTTAATTAAACCCATTAAGCTAAGTGACTATAGTCCTAGCTACTTAGGAGGCTAAGCTCTGAATATTGCAATTCAAAGCCAGCTCAGGCAGCAAAGTTAGTGAGACTCATCTCCAAGGAAAAACTACTCAGAAAAAGCCAGAAGTGGCTGTGGCTCAAGTCATAGAGCTCTAGCCTGGAGCAAAAAAGCTCAGGGTCAATGCCAAGGGCCTGAGTTCAAGCTCCAGGACCACCAATAAAAACAAACAAAACAAAATCTGTGAAGATTGAAACTTAAAAATCTTTTTAATCTTGTTTAGTTGTTGGTTTGTTGATGTTCTAACTAAATTGATCTTCATCACTCAGGGGCAGAGCACTTACTCTAGGCAGATAAAGCAAGTTGAGGATGATATCCAGCAACTCCTTAAGAAAATTAATGAGCTCACTGGTATGTACTTCTTTCCTGTTTCCTCTCTTTAAAGAATATGCTAATTAAAAGCTTGAAAACAAATTTTTTTTGTTTTTTATTTATTTATAGTGATGGAATTAAGGCTTGAAGTTAGGGCTTAGGCACTGTCCCATAGCTTTTTCTTTCAAGTTTTATTTTATTGTAAAAATGCTGTACAGAGGAGTTACAGTTACATGAGTAAGGCAGTGGACATTTCTTGTCCAGCATTGTTACCCCTTCCCTTGTTGTTTTCCCCCTAAGCCCTCCCTTCCCTCCTTTACCCTATCCCCACCTCTGCCTAAAGTTGTAAAGTTAATTTCCAATATGCTATCTGTGGGTATCATTGTTGTAATGGGTCTTCCTCTATCCTTGTTTCAGCATTTTGTTATTATACTTCCTCATGAATATTTAAATAAACATTACCTTTTATATCCGTTGAGATCATTTTAACAAATCTTTTTTTTGTCAGTCCTGAGAATCTTTTTTTTTTGTTAGTCTTGAGAACTGAACTCAGGTCCTGGGCACTGGCCCTGAGCATCTTTTGCTCAAGGTTAGCACTCTATCACTTGAGCCACAACACTACTTTCAGCATTTTCTGTTTATATAGTACTGAGGAATCTAAACACAGGGCTTCATGCATGCTAGGCAAACAGTATACCACTAAGCTACATTCCCAGTTTCTAACAAATCTTTTTCATTGATTTTTTAAATTTTAATTTTAATTAATTTATTATTTTTTATTTTTAGTGAACATACTGTACAGAGGGGTTACAATTAGATGGGCAAGATAATGAGTACATTTCTTATCAAGCATTGCAGCCTCCTCCTTTGTTTACCCTTCACATCCCTTCCCAGCCTTCCCCGCCCCCCCCAATTTTTATTTATTTTTTATTTTGAAAATACCGAATAGAGGGATTACAATTACATGGGCAAGATAATGAGTTATTATCAAGCATTGTTGCCTCCTCCTTTGTTTCCCCTTCCCATCCCTTCCCATCCCCCTCCCCCCCCAAAAAAAAAGTTGTAAAGTTCATTTTTGGACATAACAACTTGTTCATCTCATTGTTGCAATGGGTTCACCTGTATCCCTATTTAAACGATTTGTTTTTTCCCTTCCCTCCACAAATTATACCATCAAGGGCTGGGAAGGTAGCTCAGTGATAGAGCGCTTACCTTGCATGCCCGAGGCCCTGGGTTTGATTCCTCAGTACCACATAAGCAAAAAGAAAAAAAGCCAGAAGTGGCACTGTGGCTCAAGTGGTAGAGCGCTAGCCTTGAGCTGAAGAGCTGAGGGACAGCGCCCAGGCCCAGAGT
>NW_012277828.1:0-5200 GCF_000151885.1 Dipodomys ordii
GGGGGGGGGGGAGGCGCGGGGCCTGCGCGCGCGCGCGTGGTCACCACGGACTGGGCATGCTCCGTGCGCGCCGGGCGCTGCACCTGCCCCGCGCTGTCCCGAGAACGCGCGCGCCCGAGCGGGATCTGGGGAAGGCCAGGTCTGCTCTGATCTTCCCACCGGGTGGTGGACGCCTGGTGTGTGTGTAGGGGTGGGGGGTGGGGGTGACCAGGTGGGGGCTTAGAGGATGTGCAAGTAGTGTGTGGCTGGAGGGAGAATGGATCGCGGGACGTTGCCTTTCAGAGCGACCAAAATATCAGGGTGTACACCAGCAGGTGCGACTCATCTGGACCCCCAGTCTCTGTCACCCTGCAAAAAGGGGCGAGGGGAGGTTCAAGGAATCGTGCAAGTGCCTTGGCTTCTAGAGGGTTGCGAATGGCTGGACTGAATGGGGATCTGGGAGTGGGCGGATAGCACTGAACTTGAGCCAGAAGAGGGGGCCTTGGGAAGGGTTAACGTGCGCCCCTCTTTGGAGGACATTGGCCACAGACCTGGTGCCTTGCAACAAGCATTCAAGCTGGAAACGGGGCGCAGAGCCGGAGGGGACAGGGAGAGGCAGATGCCATGGAAGAGGTTCACAGACCCATCTGTGTGGTGTCTGGGCATATTTAAGAGCTTTTGTTATTCCAGAGCCAGGTGTATTGGATTATACCATTAGCACAATCCTTCTCCCCACGTGAACCTCCCCTTAGCTTAGATTCCCTTCACTTTCTAACTCCAAACTTTCCAGGAGCAGCAGAGAATAGCAATGGTTACCCCATCCCCAAGTTAACGAAGTCTGACAGGCAGAGGAGAGTCAGTCCCCTGGAACTCATCTAGAATGCATTTCCAGCAAGCTCCTGAGAGCCTGAGTTTCTAGCCCTAGGGGAAAAAAAAGTCCCCCAAGGGTGTTTCTGAACCCCTGTCTTCCTGGACTACTTCAGTAGTCCCGAAGTGCATAAACAACTTCTGACCATTTACACAATCATGTAAACCAACCCTGACGTCTCCATTATGTGGAAAACTATTTTTTTTAAACTACTCCTCCATAAGCAAACGCCACTCAGCACCTACAAATATATGCAGCAGCCCTGCCCTATTGGTTCACAAAGTATGGTCGGATGGTTTGTGTTTTATCTTCTTCTTTTTTCAATTTTCTGTTTTTAATTATATTTTATTGTAAAGATGCTGTGCAGAGGGGGTACAGTTACATGAGTAAGGCAATGAGCACATTTCTTGTCGAGCATTGTTACCCCTTCCCTTCATTAGACTTCTTTGTTTATTTTTTCAGCTCAATTTTTGAAAAGTGGGTGAACTGACATGTGGAGATAGGTTTTGTGGTCATTTTTTTAACCACTTGAAATACCACCTCCTTCATGATTACTAAAATGAACATTAAAGAAAGAAGACCATTCATTTTCTAATTACTTCAATTTGGAGACTGATCATAACACCCACCCCCTCTGCGTTTCTCAATATAGAGGCAATTCTGTGAAGCTGGAATGCTGGTGATATGTTTTCCTGGGTAAATAACTATGAATGATGAATCATTTCCACGTATGCCAAAGGCTTCTGTATAGCTGCCTGATTCATGACTTTTACTTTGCACTGTGTTGATTTTAAGATTCATTTTCTTCAACTTGTCAATTAAAAGTTACTAATATATATGCTTACATGAATATGTACACACACCTGTACACATAATATGTATATAATGTATTTCTATATAGATAGGATAGATAGCTGTATAGACATATTTATATATATAGCTATCTATAGAGAGTTATCTATATATTGATATCTATCTATCTATATATAAAGATATGGGTCTCTATATCTTTATCTCTCTCTATATATATCTTTTGATATATATCTAAAGGTAGTGATCTATTTTTAGATATATATATCTTCAGCTATACACCTATGTATGTATTTTATAGACATATATATGTATGTATTTATGTCTGCACATATATATATAGATCACTATACAGCTCAGAATATGTGTATATATATATATGTATCATTAAAAATACATAACACAAAATGCTTATCTCTAGAAAGTAATCCATTGCATACACATACACTTATTAGTACATTTAGAAGCCCCCCCCCACAAAACCAAAGAATATACATACTGTTATATTGTCCCAATGGAACTACACATTGAAGCAATTTTCAGTTTTATGAAGATTTTGGGGAAAAATCCCTTAACTCTGATTCTCCAACTCAGATGGAAAATATTTAGTTTTCATTCTTCTGTGCCTACTCTATGCTTAAATGTTGTATTGTAGAAGGAGAAGGGAAAGTAAATATGATCCAAGACTTAGAATCTGCTTTAGTGTTGACTATCTAGTTAGGAGAACAGATCTAGTTCATCTGGAGATTTGGATCATGTAGGTAAATATTAAGTTGGGAGGGACTTTTCTTTTCCTCTAATATGAATCCTTTGTTCAAATACCAGACTTGGTTGGAACCTCCCCAATATTTCCTCCAACTGTGATGGGATAGACAGTAACTGGCTTAAAGTAAGGAAACTGTAATCCAGTCCCTTTTTTCCAGCCTGCTGAGAAGAAGCTATGCCCAGAGCCACCTCTGCCAAGATAGAAATCCTCTTGCTGAAGCACTCACGTATTGGAGTGTGTTGCTGAGAAAATCAGCCCCTGCCAGGAGATGGAAATGGTTTATTTTGATGACAACATTCTCCCACATGTGCCCCCTAGGATCCGGACCTCACTGGGTACCCATCAGTTCTTTGCTTAGGAAAAATATATGGTGGGAATTCTCTGGGGGGAAATGTTCCAAACCAATCAATGAAGGCTGCCAGCAGCAAGTTCAATACCACTGCATGGGGAAACCTCTCTCTGTATCAGTGCATGAGTGAATGACCGGTGCTCGTTCACTTTGCAAACAATCATCATTAGGACACAGTGGAGAATTTCTCCTGATCATTTTCTCTGAGTAGCACCTCAGCAGAGTTGTGATGATGTCCAGCCTACTCCACCAAAACAACTATTTACACAGAATATATGAAGATTTTTTTAACCTCCATATCTTTTAATATGAAAGTATCTGTTTGGACACAAGGTCACCTCTTATACTCATTAAACCAATCTGAATGAGGTCTGATAACTCTTAAGGGAAATCAACGCTGAAAATGCCTTTGATTTTTTTGAAACATAGGCAGAATACATCAGCAGGCATGAGACAGGTCTACAAACTCCAGAAAAGGGATCTCTGTGCCCACCCCCCCCACCCCACCCCATCTTTGTAACTCTTCCACACATCCTGGGTATTTGATAGGTGTGGATTTAATATATGATAAGGCAAACAGAAGAGACTCACACACACACATAAATACACACACATATTTGGCCATATTTGATTGGATTTGATTTTTCTCCTTATTTCTGCCATGCAGTGTGATTTTTAAAATTTTATAAACACCACACTCTTTGTTCTAAATGACTTGAACAAGGTGTTCCAATGGCAGGAGTGACTCAGATAAAAACATCTCACTCTTAGAATTAGATTTTTTAAATATATTGGGTGCCTGAATAGATTATCATGTACAAAATGGCAATTGGATGTACTCCATTCCTGTACTTTTTTTGTTTTAATTTTGAATCTCAAGTTTGCTTCTACTAAATGGATTAACTTGCAATTTTTTTAAATAAAAAAATGATGTCAAGTAGAATTATGTTTGGTTTTTACACGGAACTCAGGTAAGAACTTTTCACCTTGCCTTCCAATGCGTCCTCTCATGCAATTGTTTTAGGTGACTGACTGACACTTGAGCTTCAAACTAAGGACACAGGAATAATAATGGCCTCATGGTGTGTTAATGATAATTAGCACACAAAAGCACAGTTAATTGCCATGAAGGTTGTGATGCAGACTGACAGATAGAGTCAAAGTACACTAGAAAGAAGCCTGACACCTCAGCCAAAACACCTTTCTAAACAGGGAAATGAGACCTGCAGAACTGAAACATGAATGAGAGTTAAGGAGCGATCGCTTTTTGTCTTCTCTGTATTTTTCCCCAGCTTGTTTGATTCTTTATATACAAGATTTAAAAGTAACAGTCCCAGAGGGCTCTACTTGGCCAAAATATGTATGGCTGATTCTCTCCACTCTCAGAGGTTATAGTCCATAAAGTGAATTTAAACTTTGAATTGCTCCCAGGGAAAATAGATGGTTAGGTTTCTGAGGGCCTCTGTTGATAAAAATCCTTCATCAACCAATCAATATATACCCTTGTTTTATATATGCCTTTGATAAAGACATATTACTTAATATCTATTATTGATTTATGAAAACGGAACTCATGGCCAGGAGACTGTAACCCTTGCCTTTGCAAAGCTTGTCTAACACACCTTCTTTTCTCCGTAAGGCAAACCACAGCCTGTCTGTGTTTAGAAACACTAGACATCCGTAAGCACCGTGCTTAGGATTGATTCAATAGCAAGACAACCAGCCAAAGTAAAATCCCAGCATTCACCAAGGACCCAGTAAGAGAACTGAGACAAGAAGGCAGAGCACCACCTCCTTTGATGGGATGAGAAAATGTCATTTGGGAGAATCGCATGTTAGCTTCTTTCCTTGTGCCACAAGTATTTCTCTGTGTCTGCAAATGTCTACCTGAGTGATTCATGCATTCACGTTGGGGTTACCAATGACTCCCAGGTATGGGATTTGCAAATACTGAAGATCAGCTGTACCAAGCGTTGCCTTTCTTTAGCTAGACTCATCAGTGCATATGCTGTATCATACAGCGTACCCTCAGTCTGCACTCACTTTAAAAAATCTATTACAGTGAGGGGCTGGGAAGGTGGTTTAGTGGTAGAGTGCTTTCCTTGCATGCATGAGGCCCAGGGTTTGATTCCTCAGCACCCCATAAGCAGAAAAAAGCTGGAAGTGGCGCTGTGGGTCAAGGGGTAGGATGCTAGCCTTGAGCTGAAGAGCTGAGAGACAGTGCCCAGGCCCAGAGTTCAGCCCCCCACGACCACAGAGGAAAAAAAAAAGTGTTACAGTGAGAATAAAAAGCATATATTGTGTACTGTCTTCCATGAGCTTTCTGATATAAATGTGCTATAATCACAAAAATTGTTTTCTTTTTTATTACATTCCACTGTTCCATTTATTCCCAAGGTAGATGTGTATGTGTGTGTGTGTGTGTGTG